>NC_084631.1:44099986-44122486 GCF_033978795.1 Nerophis ophidion
TTTTTTTAAAAGAGGGGCTTTTAAGCCTTTTTAAAAAAGCATTCACAGTCTGTGGTACCCTCAGGTGGTCAGGGAGAGCGTTCCACAGACTGGGAGCAGCGGAACAGAAAGCCCGGTCTCCCATAGTTCTTAGCTTTGTCCTTGGAGGTCGGAGGAGGTTAGCCTGTTTGGAGCGGAGGTGTCGTGTGGAGGATTTGGGGGTGAGTAGTTCTTTGAGGTAGAGGGGGGGGGCATTTCCATGGAGGCACTGGTGAGTTAGCAAGAGATTGTATTCAATCCTGAGTGGAACAGGAAGTTAGTGAAGAGATTTTAGAGTTGGTGTGATATGATCGTATTTCCGCACTCTGATCAGGATCTTGTCAGAACCTGCGCCGTGGTCTAACGTGACAACCCTCACGCTCCGGTGAAATCGGAGCGTGACGTACGTCGCGTACTCCAATATTTCCCCATGCCTTCCTTTAATTATAAAGATTGGCTTTACGAGCGGGATGTGGAACATTTAGTGAAAAAGAAGCCTGAAGCAACCAGAAGTCCTGCTCGGAACCAGCGTCCTCTGCAGTGGACGTTTTGCAGATTTTTTGTCCGAAATGTGTACTACTGAAAAAACAAACGATATACCCGTACTAGTATAGTATCGTGGTACTAATGAATCAAAAACGGTACTATACTACTGTTTGAAAAGTACCAGTTCGCCATATTTATTTTTTTCTTTACAGGCATTATATTGCTGGTTTGACTAGCATAGGAGCATATTCGGCAGCGCACAATCACAGAGTACTTACAAGCAGACACAGTGTGTAGACAGAAAAGAGACAATGGGCACATTTTGGCCTAAAAACTGACGACAAAGGTGACGTTATAACACTGAAACGTCCTCAGTCTCCATGGCGACGAATAAAATATGTTTCTTACAAGTATCATTATCACTGGAGGAGGAAGGGAATGAAGCCAGACCGAGTGTGGTGAGCAAAGTGAATAGTAATAGAAGCAGGTGAGTGTGTGGACCACTAACAGAGGCTACTCACCAGAGGAAATTAAAACAAACTCAGAGGTGCACAAAACCGGAACTAAAACAGAACATAACGAAACAAAACATAATCCGGGCCACAGTAAATCTAAACCTTCTGGTACCTGCTGATCTGTATTTGGGATCTGCATAAGTCTTGAAAATGTGCGCGTCTCCGCCTTTGTAGTCCGTGGTGTTACTATAGTCCATAAGCTTCTTCTTTTTCACTATCTTCTTAAGTGGCATTCATCTTTCGCTGTTGCCATTTTTAATATAAAGTAGTGTAAAGTTCGGTCAGTAGACTCGCTATGGAATAGCTAAAAACTACCGGTGTTATGAGTTTATATTATTCACCCAAGGAACTTTAGTTATTAGAGAGTTCCAGTCGGACGTTTTTTTTTTCACAGGACAATAGTTAGCTCCATCTCCTTTAATGCGCCTTATGATCCGGTGCGCCCTATGGTCCGGAAAATACGGTATTTTGAGGGAAATATTGATCATAAATTTTTAGGTCCAGGACTACCGTACTTTTCGGACTATGAGACACACTTAAAATACTTTCGTTACTCAAAAATCGACAATGTGCTTTATAACCCGCTGTGGCCTAATGTACGGAATATTTCTGGTTGTGCTTACCGACCTCGAAGCAATTTTATTTGGCACATGGTGTAATGATAAGTGTAACCAGTAGATGGCAGTCACACATAAGAGATATGTGTAGACTGCAATATGATGGTAGTAAACAACACCAAAAACGTTATATGTTCCATTGAGAATATAGAACATTACACACACGGCGCTGAAAAATCGGTCAAAATGTTTTTAGTTTGACTTCGGTAAGCTACGACGCCGCACCGCTTGATGGATTGTTGCCGCATTAAACATGGCAGTATTATTATAGTGTGTATAAGGACTACAAAATGGCTACTATTAGCTGACATTATCTGGCGTTTTTTTCCGCAATATTATGAAAAAACAACTTTTCTCACCTTCTGATACCTGCTGATCTGTATTTGGGATCTGCATAAGTCTTGAAAATGTGCGCGCGTCCGCCTTTGTAGTCCGTGGTGTTACTATAGTCCATAAGCTTCTTCTTTTTCACTATCTTCTTAAGTGGCATTCATGTTTCGCTGTTGCCATTTTTAATATAAAGTAGTGTAAAATTCGGTCAGTAGACTCGCTATGGAATAGCTAAAAACTACCGGTGTGATGAGTTTATATTATTCACCCAAGGAACTTTAGTTATTAGAGAGTTCCAGTCGGACGTTGTTTTTTTTTTTCACAGGACAAGAGTTAATGCGCCTTATAATCCGGTATTTTGAGGGAAATATTGATCATACATTTTAGGTCCAGGACTTTCGGACTATGAGGCGCACTTAAAATACTTTCGTTACTCAAAAATCGACAATGCGCTTTATAACCCACTGTGGCCTAATGTACGGAGTAATTCTGGTTGTGCTTACCGACCTCGAAGCAATTTTATTTGGCACATGGTGTAATGATAAGTGTATCCAGTAGATGGCAGTCACACATAAGAGATATGTGTAGACTGCAATATGATGGCAGTAAACAACACCAAGAACTTTATATGTTCCATTGAGAATATAGAACATTACACACGGCGCTCAAAAATTTGTCAAAAATGTTTTTAGTTTGACTTCGGTAAGCTACGACGTCGCACCGCTTGATGGATTGTCGCCGCATTAAACATAGCAGTATTATTATAGTGTGTATAAGGACTACAAAATGGCTACTATTAGCAGATATTATCTGGCGTTTTTTCCCGCAATATTATGAAAAAACAACTTTTCTTACCGTCTGATACCTGCTGATCTGTATTTGGGATCTGCATAAGTCTTGAAAATGTGCGCGTCTCCGCCTTTGTAGTCTGTGATGTTACTATAGTCCATAAGCTTCTTCTTTTTCACTATCTTCTTAAGTGGCATTCATGTTTCGCTGTTGCCATTTTTAATATAAAGTAGTGTAAAGTTCTGTCAGTAGACTCGCTATGGAATAGCTAAAAACTACCGGTGTGATGAGTTTAGATTATTCACCCAAGGAACTTTAGTTATTAGAGAGTTCCAGTCGGACGTTTTTTTTGTTTTTCTTTCACAGAGTTAGCTCCATCTCCTTTAATGCTCCTTATCCGGTGCGCCCTATGGTCCGGAAAATACGGTATTTTGAGGGGAATATTATTCATCGTATTTTAGGTCAAAATTCCACACAAAAAAAGCAGCGTCCTCTACAGTGGACATTTGTTGTCCCCTCTCTAGGTGGCATCTCTGTCCAATCAGCACCTATGGCGCATCTGTGCGGCTTCCAAGCCAATTAGAGGGCGATCTCGGCTGGCGCGCTTATTCACTTTCATCCAATCAAAGCCCACCCGGGTCGGCCCCACGACAGGGAACACGCCTCGCAACCTGTCAATCATTCGTGTGACCTGGCGTGGAATCTGGACTAGAACTTGAAGTGCCATCCCATTTCATGAATTTTCCACCATTCTTCCAATAGGAATTTTCCACAATTCACCCAAAAGGTGTTCTATTGGGTTCTGGTTAGGACTCTGTGCAGGCCAGTCAAGTTCCTCCACACCAGACTTTATGGACCTTGCTTTGTAAAAGATAATGGGTTGTACTTGTTAAGCGCTTTTGTCCCTTCAAGGTACTCAAAGTGCTTTGACACTATTTCCACATTCACCCATTCACACGCTGATGGTGGGAGCTGCCATGCAAGGCCCAAACCACGACCCATCAGGAGGAAGGGTGAAGTGTCTCGCTCAAGGACACAACGGACGTGACGGGGTTGGTAAAAGCCGGGGATCGAACCAGGAACCCTCAGGTTGCTGGCACGGCCACTCTCCCAGCCTGCGCCACGCCGACAGGTGCACAGTCATGTTGGATGAGGAAGTGGCCCCTTAGTTCCAATGAAAGGAACTTTGAACGCTCCAGGATACCAAAACATTTTGGACAATTCCATGCTCCCAAACTTGTGGGAATAGTTTGGAGCAGGCCCCGCCCTCTTCCAACATGACTGCGCAACAGTACGCAAAGCAAGGTCCATAAAGACATGGATGACCGAGTCTGGTGTGGAGGCACTTGACTGGCCTGATCAGAGTCCTGACCTGAACCTGATAGAACAACTTTGGGATGAATTAGAAATGGAGACTGAGAGTCTGTGACTTTACCAATGCTACTTTGGTGTGTGAATGGGTGAATGTGTAAATAGTCTCAAAGAACGTTGAGCACCTTGAAGGTAGAAAAGGGTTATACAAGTCAACCCATTTACAAAGCAAGGTCCATAAACAAGTGGATGACAGAGTCTGGTGTGGATCAACTTGACTGGCCTGCACAGAGTCCTGACCTGAACCTGATAGAACAACTTTGGGATGAATTAGAAATGGAGACTGAGAGTCTGTGACTTTGCCAATGCTACTTTGGTGTGTGAATGGGTGAATGTGCAAATAGTCTCAAAGAACGTTGAGCACCTTGAAGGTAGAAAAGGGCTATACAAGTCAACCCATTTACAAAGCAAGGTCCATAAACAAGTGGATGACAGAGTCTGGTGTGGATCAACTTGACTGGCCTGCACAGAGTCCTGACCTGAACCTGATAGAACAACTTTGGGATGAATTAGAAATGGAGACAGACTGTGTGACTTTACCAATCCTACTTTGGTGTGTGAATGGGTGAATGTGCAAAAAGTGTCAAAGTGCTTTGGGTACCTTGAAGGTAGAAAAGGGCTATACAAGTATAACCCATTTACAAAGCAAAATCCATGAAGACATGGATGACAGAGTCTGGTGTGGATCAACTTGACTGGCCTGCACAGAGTCCTGACCTGAACCTGATAGAACAACTTTGGGATGAATTAGAAATGGAGACTGAGAGTGTGTGACTTTACCAATGCTACTTTGGTGTGTGAATGGGTGAATGTGCAAATAGTATGAAAGTGCTTTGAGTACGCCTTATTGATGTAAACATTCTGTGATGTCATAAAAAGTATAGAGAGGACAAAAGAAGAAATAGTGTTGTTGTGTAGAACGCATGTTGGCTGGTAGTCGCAAAATGTACTGGTTTTTTTTGTTGTTTTTTAGGCACCGAATGTCCCTTTGGGACAGAGGACCTTATTGTATTTCTAAGGTTTTATTATTATTATACCGCCGCCTCTTTGAGCTGTAATTTGACCCCCTTAACATACTTCAAAACTCACCAAATTCAACACACACATCAGGACTGGCGAAAATTGCCATCTAATCAAAAAACCAAAACCCAAAACTGCGCTCTAGCGCCTCCTAGGAAAAAACACAGACAAAACTGCTTGTAACCTCCGGTAGGAATGTCGAGGAGACATGAAACAAAGACCCCTAGATAGGTCTCACTTAGACCTACATTTCATTCATTGACATCCTTCAGCAAAAATCAACAGGAAGTTGGCAAAAACTCCTTGAAAACAAAAGTTTCCTAAAAATTGTCATTTTTGCCTCTTTGAGCTGTAATTTGACCCCCTCAAAATGCTTCAAAACTCACCAAACTGGACACACACATCAGGACTGGCCAAAAATTGCGATCTAATAAAAAAACCAAACCCCAAAACTCAAAATTGCGTTCTAGCACCCCTAGGTAATAAAACACAGACAAAACTCCTCCTAGGAAGAAAACGCAGAAAAAACTGCTTGTAACCTCCGGTAGGAATGTATTAGAGACATGAAACAAAAACCTCTATGTAGGTCTCACTTAGACCTACATTTCATTCATTGACATCCTTCAGCAAAAATTAACAGGAAGTTGGCAATTAGCCCTTCAAAACAAAAGTTTTGTCAAAAACCCTCACCTTTTTTCAAACATTATCTCCTCTGAGCGCGTTTGTTGTGTCGGCTTCAAACTCGCACAGGAGAGGGATTGAACCCTTCAGAGTAAAAGTTGCACAAAGAGTTTTTCTAACTGCTCCGGTTTTGATTTTACGAGCCTTCAAAGAACTGCTGCGCTGCTGCCGTCTCAAGATGGCCGCTTAAAAACAGGAAACACCAGCGTGACCACACAATGCAGAGAAGGTAGGTAATGTGCAGGTAAAGATAGGTTGTCTGGGTGAAAGAAGGAGGCACCAGTTTGACACCAGGATACAGAAAAGGTAGGTAATGTGCAGGTAAAGATATGTTGTCTGGGTGAAAGAAGGAGGCACCAGTGTGACCCCAGGATGCAGGGAAGGTAGGTAATGTGCAGGTAAATATATGTTGACTGGGTGAAAGAAGGAGGCACCAGTGTGACCCCAGGATACAGGGAAGGTAGGTAATGTGCAGGTAAAGATATGTTGTCTGGGTGAAAGAAGGAGGCACCAGTGTGACACCAGGATGCAGGGAAGGTAGGTAATGTGCAGGTAAAGATATGTTGACTGGGTGAAAGAAGGAGGCACCAGTTTGACACCAGGATACAGAGAAGGTAGGTAATGTGCAGGTAAAGATATGTTTTCTGGGTTAATGAAGGAGGCATCAGTTTGACTCCAGGATGCAGAGAAGGTAGGTAATGTGCAGGTAAAGATATGTTTTCTGGGTTAATGAAGGAGGCATCAGTTTGACACCAGGATACAGAGAAGGTAGGTAATGTGCAGGTAAAGATATGTTTTCTGGGTTAATGAAGGAGGCACCAGTTTGACTCCAGGATACAGAGAAGGTAGGTAATGTGCAGGTAAAGATATGTTGTCTGGGTAAAGGCAGCAAACAGCAGCAAAAGTCCATCGCTGCTTGCAGATTTAATTTGACTTGTTCTGCTTTTTATAGGCGATAAAATGTGACGAATTTATTTAAAAGTGAAACTCTTCATTACATTTGAATCCTCAGAAATGTTTGCGAGTTCAAATAATTGATTTGATCAAATCGATCAAGTTAAAAAGACTATCAACATCGTTTGTCCATTCACGCGCCAGACGGCGACACAAAGGCGGCCATTGTGCTCGCCGTGTTGGTCGCAGGCGGCTCGGTTGAGTCTGAGACCGACACAGATTGTGGCTTCTTTCTTTTTTTATATTTCACATTCAAGCCGAGTCAAATGTATGAGATTAAAAATAAACTGTTCCCCGAGGATCTTTTCTAATAGCAGAACATTAACTTGAATGTTTGTTTGTTTTAAAAAAGGCTGCAAGACAAACATGCAGTCAGTCATTTCTTCTTCTTTTTCATGTTTATTTAATAAAGTGCATATTTACTAAACACACCTGAGAAGATTTATTTAAATTGCCTTCAACGCTGCGACCAAAATAGCATTTGTTGCCTGTTCCTGCATCTTAAATCCACCAAAAATATAAACATTTAAAGCCTTTTTTTTAGTTTTACTTTTGTACCTCGTTTGTTATTCTAAAATTCAAAATTTAGTCTTGTCACTGGCTTTTTAACTCAGTCCTCTTTTGTTGTCTGAGGTCATACATCAGTTTATTTTGTTGTTGTTTTGTTAGGTCAAACATCCATTTATTTTGTTGTTGTTTCGGTCACACATCAGTTTATTTTTGTGTCTGAGGTCATACATCAATTTATGTCGTTTTCTGAGGTCATACATCAGTTTATTTTATTGTTGTGTGAGGTCAAACATCCATTTATTTTATTGTTGTTTCGGTCACACATCAGTTTATTTTTGTGTCTGAGGTCATACATCAATTTATGTCGTTTTCTGAAGTCGTACATCAGTTTATTTTGTTGTTGTTTCGGTCACACATCACTTTATTTTTATGTCTGGGGTCATTCGTCAATTTATGTCGTTTTCTGAGGTCATACATCAGTTTATTTTATTGTTGTGTGAGGTCAAACATCCATTTATTTTGTTGTTGTTTCGGTCACACATCTGTTTATTTTTGTGTCTGTGGTCATACGTCAATTTATGTCGTTTTCTGAGGTCATACATCAGTTTATTTTATTGTTGTGTGAGGTCAAACATCCATTTATTTTGTTGTTGTTTCGGTCACACATCAGTTTATTTTTGTGTCTGTGGTCATACATCAATTTATGTCGTTTTCTGAAGTCGTACATCAGTTTATTTTGTTGTTGTTTCGGTCACACATCACTTTATTTTTGTGTCTGGGGTCATACGTCAATTTATGTCGTTTTCTGAGGTCATACATCAGTTTATTTTATTGTTGTGTGAGGTCAAACATCCATTTATTTTATTGTTGTTTCGGTCACACATCAGTTTATTTTTGTGTCTGTGGTCATACATCAATTTATGTCGTTTTCTGAAGTCGTACATCAGTTTATTTTGTTGTTGTTTCGGTCACACATCACTTTATTTTTGTGTCTGGGGTCATACGTCAATTTATGTCGTTTTCTGAGGTCATACATCAGTTTATTTTATTGTTGTGTGAGGTCAAACATCCATTTATTTTATTGTTGTTTCGGTCACACATCAGTTTATTTTTGTGTCTGTGGTCATACATCAATTTATGTCGTTTTCTGAAGTCGTACATCAGTTTATTTTGTTGTTGTTTCGGTCACACATCACTTTATTTTTGTGTCTGGGGTCATACGTCAATTTATGTCGTTTTCTGAGGTCATACATCAGTTTATTTTATTGTTGTGTGAGGTCAAACATCCATTTATTTTGTTGTTGTTTTGGTCACACATCAGTTTATTTTTGTGTCTGGGGTCATACGTCAATTTATGTCGTTTTCTGAGGTCATACATCAGTTTATTTTGTTGTTGTTTTGTTAGGTCAAACATCCATTTATTTTGTTGTTGTTTCGGTCACACATCTGTTTATTTTTGTGTCTGAGGTCATACGTCAATTTATGTCGTTTTCTGAGGTCATACATCAGTTTATTTTATTGTTGTGTGAGGTCATACATCCATTTATTTTATTGTTGTTTCGGTCACACATCAGTTTATTTTTGTGTCTGAGGTCATACATCAATTTATGTCGTTTTCTGAAGTCGTACATCAGTTTATTTTGTTGTTGTTTCGGTCACACATCGCTTTATTTTTGTGTCTGGGGTCATACGTCAATTTATGTCGTTTTCTGAGGTCATACATCAGTTTATTTTATTGTTGTGTGAGGTCAAACATCCATTTATTTTGTTGTTGTTTCGGTCACACATCTGTTTATTTTTGTGTCTGAGGTCATACGTCAATTTATGTCGTTTTCTGAGGTCATACATCAGTTTATTTTATTATTGTGTGAGGTCATACATCCATTTATTTTATTGTTGTTTCGGTCACACATCAGTTTATTTTTGTGTCTGAGGTCATACATCAATTTATGTCGTTTTCTGAAGTCGTACATCAGTTTATTTTGTTGTTGTTTCGGTCACACATCAGTTTATTTTCGTGTCTGGGGTCATACGTCAATATATGTCGTTTTCTGAGGTCATACATCAGTTTATTTTATTGTTGTGTGAGGTCAAACATCCATTTATTTTGTTGTTGTTTTGGTCACACATCACTTTATTTTTGTGTCTGGGGTCATACGTCAATTTATGTCGTTTTCTGAGGTCATACATCAGTTTATTTTATTGTTGTGTGAGGTCAAACATCCATTTATTTTGTTGTTGTTTCGGTCACACATCAGTTTATTTTTGTGTCTGGGGTCATACGTCAATTTATGTCGTTTTCTGAGATCATACATCAGTTTATTTTGTTGCTGTTTCAGTCACACATCAGTTTATTTTCGTGTCTTGGGTCATACGTCAATTTATGTCATTTTCTGAGGTCATACATCAGTTTATTTTTGTGTCTGGGGTCATACGTCAATTTATGTCGTTTTCTGAGATCATACATCAGTTTATTTTGTTGCTGTTTCAGTCACACATCAGTTTATTTTCGTGTCTGGGGTCATATGTCAATTTATGTCGTTTTCTGAGGTCATACATCAGTTTATTTTATTGTTGTATGAGGTCAAACATCCATTTATTTTGTTGTTGTTTCGGTTACACATCAGTTCATTTTTGTGTCTAGGGTCATATGTCAATTTATTTTGTTTTCTGAGGTCATACATCAGTTTATTTTATTGTTTTGTGAGGTCAAACATCCATTTATTTTGTTGTTATTTCGGTCACACATCACTTTTTTTTGTGTCTGGGGTCATACGTCAATTTATGTCGTTTTCTGAGGTCATACATCAGTTTATTTTATTGTTGTGTGAGGTCACACATCAGTTTATTTTTGTGTCTGAGGTCATACGTCAATTTATTTTATTGTTGTGTGAGGTCAAATATTCCATTTATTTTGTTGTTGTTTCAGTCACACATCAATTTATTTTTGTGTCTGGGGTCATACGTCAATTTATGTCGTTTTCTGAGGTCATACATCAGTTTATTTTATTGTTGTGTGAGGTCAAACATCCATTTATTTTGTTGTTGTTTCGGTCACACATCTGTTTATTTTTGTGTCTGAGGTCATACGTCAATTTATGTCGTTTTCTGAGGTCATACATCAGTTTATTTTATTATTGTGTGAGGTCATACATCCATTTATTTTATTGTTGTTTCGGTCACACATCAGTTTATTTTTGTGTCTGAGGTCATACATCAATTTATGTCGTTTTCTGAAGTCGTACATCAGTTTATTTTGTTGTTGTTTCGGTCACACATCACTTTATTTTTGTGTCTGGGGTCATACGTCAATTTATGTCGTTTTCTGAGGTCATACATCAGTTTATTTTATTGTTGTGTGAGGTCAAACATCCATTTATTTTGTTGTTGTTTCGGTCACACATCAGTTTATTTTCGTGTCTGGGGTCATACGTCAATTTATGTCGTTTTCTGAGGTCATACATCAGTTTATTTTATTGTTGTGTGAGGTCATACATCCATTTATTTTATTGTTGTTTCGGTCACACATCAGTTTATTTTTGTGTCTGAGGTCATACATCAATTTATGTCGTTTTCTGA
Source organism: Nerophis ophidion (assembly GCF_033978795.1). Taxonomy (NCBI): domain Eukaryota; kingdom Metazoa; phylum Chordata; class Actinopteri; order Syngnathiformes; family Syngnathidae; genus Nerophis; species Nerophis ophidion. The sequence continues at coordinate 44,110,857 of NC_084631.1, forward strand.
AGTCGTACATCAGTTTATTTTGTTGTTGTTTCGGTCACACATCACTTTATTTTTGTGTCTGGGGTCATACGTCAATTTATGTCGTTTTCTGAGGTCATACATCAGTTTATTTTATTGTTGTGTGAGGTCAAACATCCATTTATTTTGTTGTTGTTTCGGTCACACATCAGTTTATTTTCGTGTTTGGGGTCATACGTCAATATATGTCGTTTTCTGAGGTCATACATCAGTTTATTTTATTGTTGTGTGAGGTCAAACATCCATTTATTTTGTTGTTGTTTTGGTCACACATCAGTTTATTTTTGTGTCTGGGGTCATACGTCAATTTATGTCGTTTTCTGAGGTCATACATCAGTTTATTTTATTGTTGTGTGAGGTCAAACATCCATTTATTTTGTTGTTGTTTTGGTCACACATCAGTTTATTTTTGTGTCTGGGGTCATACGTCAATTTATGTCGTTTTCTGAGATCATACATCAGTTTATTTTGTTGCTGTTTCAGTCACACATCAGTTTATTTTCGTGTCTTGGGTCATACGTCAATTTATGTTGTTTTCTGAGGTCATACATCAGTTTATTTTTGTGTCTGGGGTCATACGTCAATTTATGTCGTTTTCTGAGGTCATACATCAGTTTATTTTATTGTTGTGTGAGGTCAAACATCCATTTATTTTGTTGTTGTTTCGGTCACACATCAGTTTATTTTCGTGTCTGGGGTCATACGTCAATATATGTCGTTTTCTGAGGTCATACATCAGTTTATTTTGTTGTTGTTTCGGTCACACATCACTTTATTTTTGTGTCTGGGGTCATACGTCAATTTATGTTGTTTTCTGAGGTCATACATCAGTTTATTTTATTGTTGTGTGAGGTCAAACATCCATTTATTTTGTTGTTGTTTCGGTTACACATCAGTTCATTTTTGTGTCTAGGGTCATATGTCAATTTATTTTGTTTTCTGAGGTCATACATCAGTTTATTTTATTGTTTTGTGAGGTCAAACATCCATTTATTTTGTTGTTATTTCGGTCACACATCAGTTTTTTTTTGGGTCTGGGGTCATACGTCAATTTATGTCGTTTTCTGAGGTCATACATCAGTTTATTTTATTGTTGTGTGAGGTCACACATCAGTTTATTTTTGTGTCTGAGGTCATACGTCAATTTATTTTATTGTTGTGTGAGGTCAAACATCCATTTATTTTGTTGTTGTTTCAGTCACACATCAATTTATTTTTGTGTCTGGGGTCATACGTCAATTTATCTTGTTTTCTGAGGTCATACATCAGTTTATTTTATTGTTGTGTGAGGTCAAACATCCATTTATTTTGTTGTTGTTTCGGTCACACATCAGTTTATTTTTGTGTCTGAGGTCATACGTCAATATATGTCGTTTTCTGAGGTCATACATCAGTTTATTTTGTTTTCGGAGGTCACACGTCAGATTATTTTATTGTCTGAAGTGATACGTCAATTTACGTAGTTTTCCGAGGTCATATATCAGTTTACTTTGTTGTCTGAGGTCATACATCAGTTTATTTTGTTGTTGTTTTGTTAGGTCAAACATCCATTTATTTTGTTGTTGTTTCGGTCACACATCAGTTTATTTATGTGTCTGGGGTCATATGTCAATTTATGTCGTTTTCTGAGGTCACACATCAGTTTATTTTTGTGTCTGGGGTCATACGTCAATTTATGTCGTTTTCTGAGGTCATACATCAGTTTATTTTGTTGTTGTTTCGGTCACACATCAGTTTTTTGTTGTTGTCTGAGGTCATACGTCAATTCATTTTGTTTTTGGACATCATACGTCGGTTTATTTTGTTTTCAAAGGTCATAAATCAGTTAATTTTGTTGTTGTTGTTGTGTGAAGTCAAACATCCATTTATTTTGTTGTTGTTTCAGTCACACATTAGATTATTTTGTTGTCTGAGGTCATACGTCAAGTCATTTTGTTTTTGGACATCATACGTCGGTTTATTTTGTTTTCAAAGGTCATAAATCAGTTAATTTTGTTGTTGTTGTTGTGTGAAGTCAAACATCCATTTAATTTGTTGTTGTTTCAGTCACACATTAGATTATTTTGTTTTCGGAGGTCATACGTTAGTTTATTTTGTTGTCGGAAGTCACACATCAGTTGATTTTCTTGTTGTTGTTTCAGTCACACATTAGATTATTTTGCTGTCTGAGGTCATACGTCAGTTTATTGTGTTTTCTGGGGTGTGGGGGGGGGGGGGTGTCACCCACATCTGCGGTCCTCTCCAAGGTTTCTCAGTCATTCACGTTGACATCCCAATGGGTTGTGAGTTTTTCCTTGCCCTTATGTGGGCTCTGAACCGAGGATTGTCGTCGCGGCTTGTGCAGCCCTTTGAGACACTCGTAAATTAAGGCTATATATATAAAAATTCATTGATTGATTGATTGATTGAAAAGCAAGAGCTCCAGAAAGTGACTTTCCCATGTGAAAGAGGTCTTGTGTGACAGACGTCCGGCCTACAAAGTCCTAAAGTCAGCTCGCAGTCATTAGTTGCGTCTGCTGAGCATTTATGTCACAAGAGGTCAGAGGTCGAGCTGGGTTGAGGTTTTGAGAAATAAAAGAAAGCGTGACGCTGCAGATGGCCGCCCGCCCTGCTGCGTCACATCCAGCCTGCTGACGGGACACAAATCAGCGAGCTCGGCCTCCTCATGTCAGAACTTCTTGGCTGGCTTCTGTTCCGCTGCCGGCTTTCTAAAGGACCACTTTTTAACGAGGCCGCCGGGATCAAACATGTTGCAAACTGCTCTTTGTCAACGCTTCCTATACAAGGTGTTTATGGCCCGGGTCTGGTTGCCAGATGTACTCTCCTCTTTACCCGCCTGGACATGAGGCACACTTGGACCTTTCTTTCAATAGGAGCTGCCACTCCAACATGATCCATACACAAATAAAAATAATACAAACCCCGTTTCCATATGAGTTGGGAAATTGTGTTAGATGTAAATATAAACAGAATACAATGATTTGCAAATCCTTTTCAACCCATATTCAGTTGAATATGCTACAAAGACAACATATTTGATGTTCAAACCGATAAACATTTTTTTTTTTTGCAAATAATAATTAACTTACAATTTCATGGCTGCAACATGTGCCAAAGTAGTTGGGAAAGGGCATGTTCACCACTGTGTTACATCACCTTTGCTTTTAACAACACTCAATACATTTTTTTTTTGCAAATAATCATTAACTTTAGAATTTGATGCCAGCAACACGTGACACAGAAGTGGGGAAAGGTGGCAATAAATACTGATAAAGTTGAGGATTCCCACAGGTGTGCAGGCTAATTGGGAACAGGTGGGTGCCATGATTGGCTATAAAAACAGCTTCCCAAAAAATGCTCAGTCTTTCACAAGAAAGGATGGGGCGAGGTACACCCCTTTGTCTACAACTGTGTGAGCAAATAGTCAAACAGTTTAAGAACAACCTTTCTCAAAGTGACATTGCAAGAAATTTAGGGATTTCAACATCTACGCTCCATAATATCATCAGAAGGTTCAGAGAATCTGGAGAAATCACTCCACGTAAGCGGCATGGCCGGAAACCAACATTGAATGACCTTCAGACGGCACTGTATCAAAAAACGACATCAATCTCTAAAGGATATCACCACATGGGCTTAGGATCACTTCAAAAAAACACTGTCACTAAATACAATTTGTCGCTACATCTGTAAGTGCAAGTAAAAGTTCTACTATTTAAAGCGAAAGCCATTTATCAACAACATCCAGAAACGCCGCCAGCCTCTCTGGGCCCGAGATCATCTAAGATGGACTGATGCAAAGTGGAAAAGTGTCTGTCTGCCTGTATCGGGACCATGACTTATGTCCTCACTTGTTCACACCTCCTCATATGGAAGCTACTTTTCCTTGTTGATGTCTCAAGAAGGGTAGTGAAGTGAAGTGAATTATATTTATATAGCGCTTTTTCTCTAGTGACTCAAAGCGCTTTACATAGTGAAACCCAATATCTAAATTACATTTAAACCAGTGTGGGTGGCACTGGGAACAGGTGGGTGCCATGATTGGCTATAAAAACAGCTTCCCAAAAAATGCTCAGTCTTTCACAAGAAAGGATGGGGCGAGGTACACCCCTTTGTCCACAACTGCGTGAGCAAATAGTCAAACAGTTTAAGAACAACCTTTCTCAAAGTGACATTGCAAGAAATTGAGGGATTTCAACATCTACGCTCCATAATATCATCAAAAGGTTCAGAGAGTCTGGAGAAATCACTCCACGTAAGCGGCATGGCCGGAAACCAACATTGAATGACCTTCAGACGGCACTGTATCAAAAAACGACATCAATCTCTAAAGGATATCACCACATGATCACTTTAAAAAACCCACTGTCACTAAATACAGTTTGTCGCTACATCTGTAAGTGCAGGTTAAAGCTCTACTATGCAAAGCAAAAGCCATTTATCAACAACATCCAGAAACGCCGCCAGCCTGTCTGGGCCCGAGATCATCTAAGATGGACTGATGCAAAGTGGAAAAGTGTCTGTCTGCCTGTATCGGGACCATGACTTATGTCCTCACTTGTTCACACCTCCTCATATGGAGGCTACTTTCCCGAAGTCAATTATCTTTATATAGCGCTTTTTCTCTAGTGACTCAAAGCGCTTTACATAGTGAAACCCAATATCTAAGTTACATTCAAACCAGTGTGGGCGGCACCGGGAGCAGGTGGGTAAAGTGTCTTAACCAAGGACACAACGGCAGTGACTCGGGGATCGAACCTGGAACCCTCAGGTTGCTGGCACGGCCACGCTACCAACCGAGCTAAACCGCCCCATACAAGAAATACAAGAACACACTTAAGTGCATAAAGTGGTCATTGTTTGAGGATACCAATACGAATATAAAGAGACAAAATGAGGGAATACTGTCGCCATTAGTCAGAGGAAGTGTTTGAAAAATGAATCAAGCAGATAGAATTCGACATGTTGCCAAGTAGCAGCTGCAGTCATAAAAAAAAAGATTCCTAATTCATTTAAAGGCCTACTGAAAGCCACTACTAGCCACCACACAGTCTGATAGTTTATATATCAATGATGAAATATTAACATTGCAACACATGCCAATACGGCCGCTTTAGTTTACTAAATTGTAATTTTAAATTTTGCGCGAATTATCCTGCTGAAAACGTCGCAGTATGATGACTCGTATGATGACGCATGACGTCGCGGATTGTAGCAGGACATTTTGGCCAAGCACCGATCCCAGCTATAAGTCGTCGGCTTTAATCGCATAATTCCACAGTATTCTGGACATCTGTGTTGCTGAATGTTTTGCATTTTCTTCAATGAATAATGGAGACGTCAAAGAAGAAAGCCGTAGGTGGGAAGCGGCGTATTGCGGCCGCCTTTAGCAACACAAACACAGCCGGTGTTTCCTTGTTTACATTCCCGAAGTTGAAGCTTTACTATGGAACAGAGCGGTCAAGCGAACATGGTTCCCTACCACATGTCGACCGGTAGTTTTCGGTGAGAAAATGGTGGTAATAAGTCGGCTCTTCCCGTAGACATGAGCGGAGAGCTTGCGTCGTTCCTCATGCAGCTGCGGGCAATCTTGCCTCCTCCCCCCGACCGTCAGATACTTCCACTTCAGTCCAGCCCGACCGGCTGCCTAGCCTAGTCGAGAAACATGGCTTCCCTCAGAGACACTGGCAGTCACCACACCCGTGGCCACTTTCAGGTACGACCACCATTATAATCCAACTAAAACACTAGTAACACAATAAGCAGATAAGGGATTTTCCAGAATTATCCTAGTAAATGTGTCTAATAACATTTGAATCACTCCCACTGCCGACACCTTTTTTTTTTTTCTAGCGCTTCACTCTAACTTTCTTCATCCACGAATCTTTCATCCTCGCTCAAATTAATGGGGAAATTGTCGCTTTCTCGGCCCGAATCGCTCTAGCTGCTGGTGGCCATGATTGTAAACAATGTTCAGATGTGAGGAGCTCCACAACCCGTGACGTCACGCGCACATCGTCTGCTACTTCCGGTACAGGCAAGGCTTTTTTATTACCGACCAAAAGTTGCGAACTTTTGGTCGCAACTTGTAAAAAAAATATAGCAAAATGATGAAGTATGACACATAGAGTGGACCTGCTATCCCCGTTTAAATAAATCTCATTTCAGTAGGTCTTTAAAGACCGTGTGCTACCTCAAATAGGTCCTGATTAGTACGCCACCAGCCTGATGGCATGTTGGCCCCGCCCCTATGTTACTGTAATCTCCAACATGTGACCCCCTCGCCACTGCCGATAATGGAGTGGATGCCGGACAAAACCTGCAGGGGCTCACCAGAGGAGCAGTAGCGGGTCTGCCCTGAGAGGATTTAGAGGCAGAAACACAGCTCTGGGACACACATATTATGCTAAATCCTCTCCAACTCATTACAAAATGCGAGCTGTGCGGCTGCTAAGCCCCGAAGAGAGACAGACCAGGTGTCCCGGCCTCGCCGTGATGGAATTGCACGCCGCTTTAAGTGATTGCATCGACAATCAAAACCCTGCATGACCCGCTCGATTATATCCACATGCAGCATGGACGTTTTGTTTCACGACTGAATGTTGTGCAAAATGGACTTTTTTTATGATCTTATAGTACCATCAGGGTTTCCGGGTGTTGTTGATAAATGGCTTTGGCTTTGCATAGTGGGGTTTTAACTTGCACTCACAGATGTAGCGACCAATTGCAGTGACTGACAGTGGTTTTCTGAAGTGGTCCTGAGCCCATATGGTGATATCCTTCACACTCTGATGTCACTTTTTGAAAGCATGCATGCGTAACAGAATGCACGCGAGCGTAACAAACGTCATATTGGGAATGTTTATGATCACATGCAGCATGGACGTTATGTTTTACGACTGAATGTTGTGCAAAATTGACTTTTTTTATGATGTTATAGTCCCATCAGGGTTTCCGGGTGTTGTTGATAAATGGCTTCGGCTTTGCATAGTGGGGTTTTTAACTTGCACTCACAGATGTAGCGACCAACTGTAGTGACTGACAGTGGTTTTCTTAAGTGGTCCTGAGCCCATGTGGTGATATCCTTTACACACTGATGTCGCCTTTTGGAAGCATGCGCGCGTAACAGAATGCACGCGAGCGTGACAAACGTCATATTGGGAATGTTTACGATCACATGCAGCATGGACGTTATGTTTCACGACTGAATGTTGTACAAAATTAACTTTTTTTACGATGTTATAGTCACATTAGGGTTTCCGGGTGTTGTTGATAAATGGCTTTGGCTTTGCATAGTGGGGTTTTAACTTGCACTCACAGATGTAGCGACCAACTGCAGTGACTGACAGTGGTTTTCTGAAGTGGTCCTGAGCCCATGTGGTGATATCCTTTACACACTGTCGTCGCTTTTTGGAAGCATGCGTGCGTAACAGAATGCACGCGAGCGTAACAAACGTCATATTGGGAATGTTTATGATCACATGCAGCATGGACGTTATGTTTCACGACTGAATGTTGTGCAAAATGGACTTTTTTTACAATGATATAGTCAGATCAGGGTTTCCGGGTGTTGTTGATAAATGGCTTTGGCTTTGCATAGTGGGGTTCTAACTTGCACTCACAGATGTAGCGACCAACTGTAGTGACTGACAGTGGTTTTCTTAAGTGGTCCTGAGCCCATGTGGTGATATCCTTTACACACTGATGTCGCCTTTTGGAAGCATGCGCGCGTAACAGAATGCACGCGAGCGTGACAAACGTCATATTGGGAATGTTTACGATCACATGCAGCATGGACGTTATGTTTCACGACTGAATGTTGTACAAAATTAACTTTTTTTATGATGTTATAGTCACATTAGGGTTTCCGGGTGTTGTTGATGAATGGCTTCGGCTTTGCATAGTGGGGTTTTTAACTTGCACTCACAGATGTAGCGACCAACTGTAGTGACTGACAGTGGTTTTCTTAAGTGGTCCTGAGCCCATGTGGTGATATCCTTTACACACTGATGTCGCCTTTTGGAAGCATGCGCGCGTAACAGAATGCACGCGAGCGTGACAAACGTCATATTGGGAATGTTTACGATCACATGCAGCATGGACGTTATGTTTCACGACTGAATGTTGTACAAAATTAACTTTTTTTATGATGTTATAGTCACATTAGGGTTTCCGGGTGTTGTTGATAAATGGCTTTGGCTTTGCATAGTGGGGTTTTAACTTGCACTCACAGATGTAGCGACCAACTGCAGTGACTGACAGTGGTTTTCTGAAGTGGTCCTGAGCCCATGTGGTGATATCCTTTACACACTGTCGTCGCTTTTTGGAAGCATGCGTGCGTAACAGAATGCACGCGAGCGTAACAAACGTCATATTGGGAATGTTTATGATCACATGCAGCATGGACGTTATGTTTCACGACTGAATGTTGTGCAAAATGGACTTTTTTTACAATGATATAGTCAGATCAGGGTTTCCGGGTGTTGTTGATAAATGGCTTTGGCTTTGCATAGTGGGGTTCTAACTTGCACTCACAGATGTAGCGACCAACTGTAGTGACTGACAGTGGTTTTCTTAAGTGGTCCTGAGCCCATGTGGTGATATCCTTTACACACTGATGTCGCCTTTTGGAAGCATGCGCGCGTAACAGAATGCACGCGAGCGTGACAAACGTCATATTGGGAATGTTTACGATCACATGCAGCATGGACGTTATGTTTCACGACTGAATGTTGTACAAAATTAACTTTTTTTATGATGTTATAGTCACATTAGGGTTTCCGGGTGTTGTTGATGAATGGCTTCGGCTTTGCATAGTGGGGTTTTTAACTTGCACTCACAGATGTAGCGACCAACTGTAGTGACTGACAGTGGTTTTCTTAAGTGGTCCTGAGCCCATGTGGTGATATCCTTTACACACTGATGTCGCCTTTTGGAAGCATGCGCGCGTAACAGAATGCACGCGAGCGTGACAAACGTCATATTGGGAATGTTTACGATCACATGCAGCATGGACGTTATGTTTCACGACTGAATGTTGTACAAAATTAACTTTTTTTATGATGTTATAGTCACATTAGGGTTTCCGGGTGTTGTTGATAAATGGCTTTGGCTTTGCATAGTGGGGTTTTAACTTGCACTCACAGATGTAGCGACCAACTGCAGTGACTGACAGTGGTTTTCTGAAGTGGTCCTGAGCCCATGTGGTGATATCCTTTACACACTGCTGTCGCTTTTTGAAAGCATGCGTGCGTAACAAAATGCACGCGAGCGTAACAAACGTCATATTGGGAATGTTTACGATCACATGCAGCATGGACGTTATGTTTCACGACTGACTGTTGTGCAAAATGGACTTTTTTACAATGATATAGTCGGATCAGGGTTTCCGGGTGTTGTTGATAAATGGCTTTGGCTTTGCATAGTGGGTTTTTTTAACTTGCACTTACAGATGTAGCGACCAACTGCAGTGACTGACAGTGGTTTTCTGAAGTGGTCCTGAGCCCATGTGGTGATATCCTTTACACACTGACGTCGCTTTTTGGAAGCATGCGTGCGTAACAGAATGCACGCGAGCGTAACAAACGTCATATTGGGAATGTTTATGATCACATGCAGCATGGACGTTATGTTTCACGACTGAATGTTGTGCAAAATGGACTTTTTTACAATGATATAGTCAGATCAGGGTTTTCCGGGTGTTGTTGATAAATGGCTTTGGCTTTGCATAGTGGGGTTTTTAACTTGCACTCACAGATGTAGCGACCAACTGCAGTGGCTGACAGTGGTTTTCTGAAGTGGTCCTGAGCCCATGTGGTGATATCCTTTACACACTGCTGTCGCTTTTTGGAAGCATGCGTGCGTAACAGAATGCACGCGAGCGTAACAAACGTCATATTGGGAATTTTTTTTGATCACATGCAGCATGGACGTTATGTTTTACGACTGACTGTTGTGCAAAATTGACTTTTTTTATGATGTTATAGTCACATCAGGGTTTCCGGGTGTTGTTGATAAATGGCTTTGCATAGTGGGGTTTTAACTTGCACTCACAGATGTAGCGACCAACTGCAGTGACTGACAGTGGTTTTCTGAAGTGGTCCTGAGCCCATGTGGTGATATCCTTTACACACTGATGCCGCTTTTTGGAAGCAGGCGTGCGTAACAGAATGCACGCGAGCGTAACAAACGTCATATTGGGAATGTTTATGATCAAATGCAGCATGGACGTTATGTTTCACGACTGAATGTTGTGCATAATGGACTTTTTTTACAATGATATAGTCAGATCAGGGTTTCCGGGTGTTGTTGATAAATGGCTTTGGCTTTGCATAGTGGGGTTCTAACTTGCACTCACAGATGTAGCGACCAACTGTAGTGACTGACAGTGGTTTTCTGAAGTGGTCCTGAGCCCATGTGGTGATATCCTTTACACACCGCTGTCGCTTTTTGAAAGCATGCGTGCGTAACAGAATGCACGCGAGCGTGTAACAAACGTCATATTGGGAATGTTTATGATCACATGCAGCATGGACGTTATGTTTCACGACTGACTGTTGTGCAAAATGGACTTTTTTACAATGATATAGTCAGATCAGGGTTTCCGGGTGCTGTTGATAAATGGCTTTGGCTTTGCATAGTGGGGTTTTAACTTGCACTCACAGATGTAGCGACCAACTGCAGTGACTGACAGTGGTTTTCTGAAGTGGTCCTCAGCCCATGTGGTGATATCCTTTACACACTGATGTCGCTTTTTGAAAGCAGGCGTGCGTAACAGAATGCAAGCGAGCGTAACAAACGTCATATTGGGAATGTTTATGATCACATGCAGCATGGACGTTATGTTTCACGACTGAATGTTGTGCAAAATGGACTTTTTTACAATGATATAGTCAGATCAGGGTTTCCGGGTGTTGTTGATGAATGGCTTTGGCTTTGCATAGTGGGGTTTTAACTTGCACTTACAGATGTAGCGACCAACTGCAGTGACTGACAGTGGTTTTCTGAAGTGGTCCTGAGCCCATGTGGTGATATCCTTTACACACTGATGTCGCTTTTTGAATGCACGCGAGCGTAACAAACGTCATATTGGGAATGTTTATGATCACATGCAGCATTGACGTTATGTTTCACGACTGAATGTTGTGCAAAATGGCCTTATTTACAATGATATAGTCAGATCAGGGTTTCCGGGTGTTGTTGATGAATGGCTTTGGCTTTGCATAGTGGGGTTTTAACTTGCACTCACAGATGTAGCGACCAACTGTCATGACTGACAGTGGTTTTCTAAAGTGGTCCTGAGCCCATGTGGTGATATCCTTTACACACTGATGTCGCTTTTTGGAAGCATGCGTGCGTAACAGAATGCACGCGAGCGTAACAAACGTCATATTGGGAATGTTTATGATCACATGCAGCATGGACGTTATGTTTCACGACTGACTGTTGTGCAAAATTGACTTTTTTACAATGATATAGTCAGATCAGGGTTTCCGGGTTTTGTTGATAAATGGCTTTGGCTTTGCATAGTGGGGTTTTAACTTGCACTCACAGATGTAGCGACCAACTGCAGTGACTGACAGTGGTTTTCTGAAGTGGTCCTGAGCCCATGT
>NC_084631.1:44127486-44137486 GCF_033978795.1 Nerophis ophidion
TGCAATATATATATTTATTATAGAATGTGAAATATTTATATTCATTACTGAATGTGCAATATGTAAATTACTGAATGTGCAATATTTATATTTATTACTGATTTTAACATATTTATATTCATTACTGAATGTGCAATATGTATATTTTTTTTACTGAATGTGCACAATATTTATATTCATTACTGAATGTGCAATATTTATGTTTATTTCTGAATGTGCAATATTTATATAAATTACTGAGTGTGCAATATTTATATTCATTACTGAATGTGCAATATGTATTAATTTACTGAATGTGCAATATCTATATTTATTACTGAATGTACAGTATTTATATTACTTGCTGAATGTGCAATATTTATATTTTTTTACTGAATGCGCAATATGTATTTTCTTTACTGGATGTGCAATATTTATATTTATTACTGAATGTGCAATATTTTCCATTCATTACTGAAGGTGCAATATTTATATTCATTACTGAATGTGCAATATTTATATTCATTACTGAATGTGCAATATTTATATTTATTACTGAATGTGCAATATTTATGTTTATTACTTAATGTGCAATATTTATGTTTATTACTGAATGTGCAATATTTATATTCATTACTGAATGTGCAATATTTATATTCATTACTGAATGTGCAATATTTATATTCATTACTGAATGTGCAATGTTTATTACTGAATGTGCAATATTTATGTTTATTACTTAATGTGCAATATTTATGTTTATTACTGAATGTGCAATATTTATATTCATTACTGAATGTGCAACATTTATATTTATTACTGAATGTGCAATATTTATATTTATTACTGAATGTGCACAATATTTATATTCATTACTGAATGTGCAATATTTATATTTATTACTGATTGTGCAATATTTATATTTATTACTGAATGTGCACAATATTTATATTCATTACTGAATGTGCAATATTTATATTTATTACTGATTGTGCAATATTTACAGTATATTCATTACTGAATGTGCAATATTTATATTTATTACTGATTGTGCAATATTTACAGTATATTCATTACTGAATTTGCAATATTTATATTTATTACTGATTGTGCAATATTTATATTTATTACTAAATGTGCAATATTTACATTTATTACTAAATGTGCAATATTTACATTCATTCCTGAATGTCCAAAAATCTAAAAAACAGTTTTGAAGTGTATTTCATAAACATAAACAACCAAATCAAGGCCCTCCAAACATTTAAGATTTTTATACATTCCTGATTCAACTTGAATTTAATTTAATGCATGTTTAATACTAAAATGTATGTTAAACAAATACATTTTTTGTGTGTAAAATGACACATTTGACACAATAAAAACCTCCATTTGTAAAACATTCCTTACAACACAGCAATCAGGCATCAAACCCAGCATTGTTCATTTCTCACAGGACAAGCTCTTGCGGGAACATTTGCTATTATATTTTTATCAGTGACTTAGCAGGAAGCGGCTAGGAGTACCTGTTATTGTCACCTTCTTATTCTTTCTTTGACATATTACACCTCATGCAAACGGTATTTTGCAGTTTGTTTTATCTTGCATTTATATATTTTATTTTCTGTGGATGCAAATGAGACAGATTTGTCCCACTTAGACTCTCAAGGTTAACGACATTGAGAAATTGCAAGACGTAGTAGAAGTAGGCAAGGTGAGACTTGTCAAGTCCCCCTCAAGTCTTCACAACTTCTTACTGCCTGCAGATCACAGTCGCTATTAGAGGACCAGAATGTGTGAATGAGTGTGTGAGAAAGGATGTCAGGAGGGTTTAGCACTTTGGCTCCAATGATTGTTCCTCCCTGGGGTCTTTGTTGTCATTATAGACGTTGTCTGAGACTTCCATCGTGAAATGATTTGGATATAAAACACAACAACAAAAAATTATGTTAAAAAAACTAACAAACTTCAGTTTGTTGATTTGTTTGTGTTTGTATTTAAGTGCACTTTATATTATAGCTTCCAAACCCATCCATCCATCCATTGTCTACCGCTTGTCCCTTTCGGGGTTGCGGGGGGCGCTGGAGCCTATCTCAGCTGAGTTTCGGGCGGAAGGCGGGGTTCACCCTGGACAAGTCGCCACCTCATCGCAGGGCCGACACAAACCTTTTTGTTAAAAACACTAAAAAAATAATTGAACAAAACCATATTTAGGGAGTTAGTTCCATCTTTAAAAAGTCACAAACCAAATCGAGATATGTTTCTAAAATGAGGTCACAACTAGGGTTGTACGGTATACCGGTACTAGTATAGTATCGTGGTACTAATGTATCAAAAATGGTACTATACACTGTTTGAAAAAGTACCGGTTCACCATATTTTTTTAATTTTTACAGGCATGACATCACTTAAATTTTGGTATCCATGCTAAGGATGTATTGACACCAGGCTTGTACAATATACCGGTACTAGTATAGTATCATGGAACTAATAAATCAAAAATGGTACTATACACTGTTTGAAAAAGTACCGGTTCACCATATTTTTTAAATTTTTACAGGCATGACGGCGCTTAAGTTTTGGTATCCATGCTAAGGATGTATTGACACTAGGGTTGTACAGTATACCGGTACTAGTATAGTATCGCGGTACTAATGTATCAAAAACGGTACTATACTTTGTTTAAAAAGTACCGGTTCGCCATATTTTTTTTTTCCACAGGCATGACGGTGCTTAAATTTTGGTATCCATGCTAAGGATGTATTGACACTAGGGTTGTACGGTATACCGGTACTAGTATAGTATCATGGTACTAATGTATCAAAAATGGTACTATACACTGTTTGAAAAAGTACCGGTTCACCATATTTTTTAAATTTTTACAGGCATGACGGTGCTTAAGTTTTGGTAACCATGCTAAGGATGTATTGACACTAGGGTTGTACGGTATACCGGTTCTAGTATAGTATCGTGGTACTAATGTATCAAAAACGGTACTATACTTTGTTTAAAAAGTACCGGTTCGCCATATTTTTTTTTTTCACAGGCATGACGGTGCTTAAATTTTGGTATCCATGGTAAGGATGTATTGACACTAGGGTTGTACGGTATACCGGTACTAGTATAGTATCATGGTACTAATGTATCAAAAATGGTACTATACACTGTTTGAAAAAGTGCAGGTTCACCATATTTTTTTAATTTCCACAGGCATGACGGTGCTTAAATTTTGGTATCCATGCTAAGGATGTATTGACACTAGGGTTGTACAGTATACCGGTTTTAGTATAGTATCGTGGTACTAATAAATCAAAAACGGTACTATACTTTGTTTAAAAAGTACCGGTTCGCCATATTTTTTTTTTCCACAGGCATGACGGTGCTTAAATTTTGGTATCCATGCTAAGGATGTATTGACACTAGGGTTGTACAGTATATCGGTACTAGTATAGTATTATGGTACTAATGTATCAAAAACGGTACTATACACTGTTTGAAAAAGTACCGGTTCACCATATCTTTTTAATTTTTACAGGCATGACAGTGCTTAAATTTTGGTATCCATGCTAAGGATGTATTGACACCAGGGTTGTACAGTATACCGGTACTAGTATAGTATCATGGTACTAATAAATCAAAAATGGTACTATACACTGTTTGAAAAAGTATCGGTTCACCATATTTTTTAAATTTTTACAAACTCAAAATTGTGCTAGAGCGCGATTTTGAGTTTTGGGGTTTGGTTTTTTCACTACATCGTAATTTCTGCCAGCTCTGATGTGTGTGCCAAGTTTGGTGAGTTTTGAAGCATTTTAAGGGGGTCAAATTACAGCTCAAAGAGGCAAAATTTGAATTTTTTGCGAAAATTTTGTTTTGAAGGGGTTTTTGCCAACTTCCTGTTGATTTTTGCTATAGAAGTTTCCAATTGGAAATGTAGGTCCAAGTCAGACCTACACAGAGGTTTTTGTTTCATGTCTCTACGACATTGCTAACGGACGTTACAAGCAGTCTGGTTTTTTTTTCTTCCTAGGGGGCGCTAGCGCGCAATTTTCAATTTTGGGGTTTGGTTGCTTAATAGGTTGGGAAGGCCCACCGTACCAGTGTGTGTGTGTCAAATTTGGTGAGTTTTGAAGCTTTTTAAGGGGGTCAAATTACAGCGCGTTGGTGCGGAATAAAAAGAAAGAATAATAATAATAACAATACAACCTTACAGTTTCAATAGGGTCCTTGGCCCATTGCAAAGGACTCCACAGGACCCTAATAATGATGTACAGTACATACCATCATGGTCAAGATGTTCATAAGGCCACACCCTAAACACTATCTCGCTGCCATAAAAAAAATGCACAAAAAAAAAAATTTTCATTGATTTGGTTGCAACCTCATTTTAGAAAGACATATATACTGTATGTACTGTATATACCAGGTGTGACCAAAGTGCGGCCCGGGGGCCATTTTCGGCCCGCAGCTAATCGTTTACCGGCCCGCCACACATTCTGCCAAAATTGCAAAATTGATAGTATTGCAAAAATAAAAAAAAACGTCTAAAAAAAGGGGAATGAGGTGAAATCTAATGAGGAAAAGTAGCAATGTTGACACAAAGCTGCCATGCAAGCAGTTTTGTTGTTCCTTTTGTCATTTTTTTCTTTTTTTTTTTCATTGCTCAAAAACAAAAAAAGGACAAAAAAAATCTATGTCATGATTACTTAAAAATTACCACTTTAAAATGTTTTATGTGGAAAAAATATTGCATATGTTGTGGGGTTGCCATATAAAAACATCAAAGTTTTGACAAAAGAGCACAAAACAAACAAAATAATAGTTCAAACTTAAAATTTGAAATTTAAGTGTTAAAAGTAAAAAAAACAACTAATAAAAATGCATCACTTTATGAGTGGGGAAGCTTTCGGATCTCAAATATATTTAGTAGGATTTTATTTAACTTTTCACTGTGATTACTCGAAAATATTAAATAATAAAATCAATGGTGTCCTGCATTATTGATCTTTGAGGGCTTTAATTGCTAAATAAAGGAACTCTCCTGAAGGAATCAATAAAGTACTATCTATCTATCAAAATACTGCATATTTCAGTTTTACTATAAAAAACAAAGTTGTCTTTGACAGAAAAGACATAAAACCTTATTTGTTTGACTTTATATCAACCTCAAGTTGATATATTTACTGTAAGCATTAATAAAAAATAACAATTTGACTTATTTTTAACATTTTAGTGACTAAGACCCTCTCTGCTCCCCAGGACCCCTAAGGATTAAAAAAGTGAGTCTAGTTCCAGAGCAAAAAGAAGCATGTTTATATGTTGTGTTTGCTGACACTTAAGTGGCTTCTGCTGCCAAAATGTCTGCAAAAGAAGTCTCCAAGACACGACAGGAAATAGTTGTTGCGTCATTTACTCCAATTTTGTGAAGTCGGCGAGCACGATTGCAGGCGTTTGGAAGATACTTTGGATTAAAGATAAATCCAACTGTTCCCCTCATAAACAAGAGGATATTAGAACTGGGGATTGAGCAGGAATCCCCACAATATTACGTCAGTGGATCACTGAAAAAAAATGGTTTTCTTTTTTTAGGTCCCTCGCTAAAAATGTTGATTGGAAAAGCATAAAAACAAACCGGAAGTTAACAGTTTTTGTTTTATTTTTTTCTTACGATATCTTTGGCAATCCGATTGAAATGATTAAGTGTAAAATGTTATTTTAATAATGTTTTTCTGTCCTTGTCTTGTTGCTGTCCTGTGACTGCTGTACCTCAGTGGACCGGGACCCACAGAACAAAACCACCTCTGCTCTTCTTGAAGTCGGCGTTGGTTTGGCCCACCTTAGTTTCCACGGTAACGGCCTTTGGTTTGCCCCACATGTGCAGCCGGATGTTGGACGGGCACACCGACACGGAAAACGGGCGTTTTTGTACCCTGTGGGACAAGAAGAGACAGGATCAATGTTATGTTATCCACACACATAGTGCCTCCCCTCTGTTGCAAGTCTTGTTGATTCTATGCACAGTAACTTGCTTATGTGTGCTATGGCTATGAGATTTTTTTCCCCTTGGGCTCAGTCTGGATGTCCTCCCTGGAGGAGTCCAGCTTATGACTGAATATTTTTTATAAGGGCCGCCAGAAGTTAGCAGACCCATCAGAAATCCTTTTTCTGGCTCCCTGTTCTCACATAATAGTGTGAAAGTCCAGTCTGGGAGTCCAGTCCATAGTGGATCTAACATAATAGTGTGAGAGTCCAGTCCATAGTGGATCTAACATAATAGTGAGAGTCCAGTCCATAGTGGATCTAACATAAAAGTGTGAGAGTCCAGTCCATAGTGGATCTAACATAATAGTGTGAGAGTCCAGTCCATAGTGGATCTAACATAATAGTGTGAGAGTCCAGTCCATAGTGGATCTAACATAATAGTGAGAGTCCAGTCCATAGTGGATCTAACATAATAGTGAGAGTCCAGTCCATAGTGGATCTAACATAATAGTGAGAGTCCAGTCCATAGTGGATCTAACATAATAGTGAGAGTCCAGTCCATAGTGGATCTAACATAATAGTGAGAGTCCAGTCCATAGTGGATCTAACATAATAGTGAGAGTCCAGTCCATAGTGGATCTAACATAATAGTGAGAGTCCAGTCCATAGTGGATCTAACATAATAGTGAGAGAATTCAGTCCATAGTGGATCTAACATAATAGTGAGAGTCCAGTCCATAGTGGATCTAACATAATAGTGAGAGTCCAGTCCATAGTGGATCTAACATTATAGTGTGAGAATTCAGTCCATAGTGGATCTAACATAATAGTGAGAGTCCAGTCCATAGTGGATCTAACATAATAGTGTGAGAGTTCAGTCCATAGTGGATCTAACATAATAGTGAGAGTCCAGTCCATAGTGGATCTAAAATAATAGTGTGAGAGTCCAGTCCATAGTGGATCTAACATAATAGTGAGAGTCCAGTCCATAGTGGATCTAAAATAATAGTGTGAGAGTCCAGTCCATAGTGGATCTAACATAATAGTGAGAGTCAGTCCATAGTGGATCTAACATAATAGTGAGAGTCCAGTCCATAGTGGATCTAACATAATAGTGAAAGTCCAGTCCATAATGGATCTAACATAATAGTGAGAGTCCAGTCCATAGTGGATCTAACATAATAGTGAAAGTCCAGTCCATAATGGATCCAACATAATAGTGAGAGTCCAGTCCATAGTGGATCTAACATAATAGTGAGAGTCCAGTCCATAGTGGATCTAAAATAATAGTGTGAGAGTCCAGTCCATAGTGGATCTAACATAATAGTGAGAGTCCAGTCCATAGTGGATCTAAAATAATAGTGTGAGAGTCCAGTCCATAGTGGATCTAACATAATAGTGAGAGTCAGTCCATAGTGGATCTAACATAATAGTGAGAGTCCAGTCCATAGTGGATCTAACATAATAGTGAAAGTCCAGTCCATAATGGATCCAACATAATAGTGAGAGTCCAGTCCATAGTGGATCTAACATAATAGTGAGAGTCCAGTCCATAGTGGATCTAACATAATAGTGAGAGTCCAGTCCATAGTGGATCTAACATAATAGTGAGAATTCAGTCCATAGTGGATCTAACATAATAGTGAGAGTCCAGTCCATAGTGGATCTAACATAATAGTGTGAGAGTTCAGTCCATAGTGGATCTAACATAATAGTGAGAGTCCAGTCCATAGTGGATCTAAAATAATAGTGTGAGAGTCCAGTCCATAGTGGATCTAACATAATAGTGAGAGTCCAGTCCATAGTGGATCTAAAATAATAGTGTGAGAGTCCAGTCCATAGTGGATCTAACATAATAGTGAGAGTCAGTCCATAGTGGATCTAACATAATAGTGAGAGTCCAGTCCATAGTGGATCTAACATAATAGTGAAAGTCCAGTCCATAATGGATCTAACATAATAGTGAGAGTCCAGTCCATAGTGGATCTAACATAATAGTGAAAGTCCAGTCCATAATGGATCCAACATAATAGTGAGAGTCCAGTCCATAGTGGATCTAACATAATAGTGAGAGTCCAGTCCATAGTGGATCTAACATAATAGTGAGAGTCCAGTCCATAGTGGATCTAACATAATAGTGAGAGTCCAGTCCATAGTGGATCTAACATAATAGTGAGAGTCCAGTCCATAGTGGATCTAAAATAATAGTGTGAGAGTCCAGTCCATAGTGGATCTAACATAATAGTGAGAGTCAGTCCATAGTGGATCTAACATAATAGTGAGAGTCCAGTCCATAGTGGATCTAACATAATAGTGAGAGTCCAGTCCATAGTTGGGCCAGAAGGAGACCATCCCAAGCTGAGACAGGTCAGCAGTGCAGAGATGTCCCCAACCGATGCACAGTCTAGCGGTCCATCCTGGGTCCCGACTTTGGACTTGTTGTTCTTGTCTCTGTCTAATCCCCCTCTTGTCCCCCGTCTGTCTTCCTTTTGTTTTTTTCCACTTTCTATCCCCGCCTGCTCCGGTCCTGCTGCACCAAAAGATAACATAAATCCTTTCAATAAAGTCAAATACAAATATTGCAACAAGAAAAGTCTCCTACACTTTTCTTTTGTGAAGTAAACCTGAACAGCCGATACGGGCATCTACTGTACATCAACTATATGATTTGTCTGAGAAGCTGGACAGGACAACAACAAGTTAAAGACGCCCCCCCCCCCCCTTTTAAAGCTCCCGTGGCAAACACAAGCTGGCACCACACATGACTCAGCAGTGTGTGCAACAAAAAGCCTCCTCTGCTGTTCGCCTCGGGCTGCATCTTTGCCGCGGTGACTGTGGCTCATGTCTGTGATCTAAAGGTGCGACTCTCACCACAGTTTGGAGCCGGGAACGTCTCGAAAGTAGACGCCAAACGGCTATTTTGTGGACATCTGTGAATGTTGGTAATGTAAGCAGAATGGCAGATGCATAACGAGCTACACACAATGAAAGGGGAACTTTACTTCAAAGAATCCAGGCTTATGTAATATTTACTGGTTCTGGAATAATTTTGGCACGGCAGGTAAGTTGGGAGATCGTTGGATGGCTGAACATACCTTTCTTCCACTTATTGCAGGTGAGCTGGAGCCTACCCCAGCTGACTTTGGGTGAGAAGTAGAGATGTCCGATTAATAGCTTTTTTGCCGATATTGTCCAACTTTTAATTACCAACACCGATAAATACAGTGGTGGAATTAACACATTATTATGCCGACCGTATTTCCTTGAATTGCCGCCAGTAGAAGCATTTAAGTCTCACCTTAAAACTCATCTGTAAATAGACCTCCTTTTTAGACCAGTTGATCTGCCGCTTCTTTTCTTTTTTTCTCCTATGTCCCCCCCCCCTCCCTTGTGGATGACCTTGGATGAAGTACTGGCTGTCCAGAGTCGGGACCCAGGATGGACCGCTCGCCTGTGTATCGGTTGGGGACATCTCTACGCTGCTGATCCGCCTCCGCTTGGGATGGTTTCCTGTGGACGGGACTCTCGCTGCTGTCTTGGATCCGCTTTGGACTGAACTCTCGCGGCTGTGTTGGAGCCACTATGGATTGAACTTTCACAGTATCATGTTAGACCCGGTCGGTCCCCTAGAGGGGGGGGTTTGCCCACATCTGAGGTCCTCTCCAAGGTTTCTCATAGTCAGCATTGTCACTGGCGTCCCACTGGATGTGAATTCTCCCTGCCCACTGGGTGTGAGTTTTCCTTGCCCTTTTGTGGGTTCTTCCGAGGATGTTGTAGTCGTAATGATTTGTGCAGCCCTTTGAGACATTTGTGATTTGGGGCTATATAAATAAACATTGATTGATTGATGATTGATTAATTCAAAACCTCTTCTCACTCCGGCGCTTACCAAAGGCATGCGGTAAAGGCAAACATGCTCTAATTATTTTACATATCTAAAATAAAACACTTTTCTAAACTGGACTTTCAATGGAAGCAGGAGGTAATAAAGGAATATCTCCATCGTGACAAAGAGACTTTTAAAACTGAAGAAAGATAA
>NC_084631.1:44142486-44177486 GCF_033978795.1 Nerophis ophidion
GAAGAACCAGAAGACAAGAAGGTAGAAGATGACGCCGCAGACAAGGAGCAGGAGGAAGCCAACGTACATGCTCCACAAGAAATTGAGAAAGAAGAGAAAATACTTGAAGAAATTCGGGGAAAATGATGAAGAGGAATCAAACGATGAAGAAACTCAAGAAATTGAGAAAGGAGAAGAAGCACTTGAAGATAAAGAAAATGATGAAGATAAAGAAGAAGCTGAAGAAAAAGTCAAAGAAATTCAAGAAGGGGATTATTTATATATTTATATATATATATATATATATATATACTACAAAATCCCCTGAACAACAGGGAAACCTGTGAAATAGGGTTGTAGGGATGAAATATCCTCCATTGTTTTTTCCTGACCTAACGTATATTCCGTTGTACCCCGGTATCGAGCACTGTATAACGGATAAACCACAGTAACCTTGACATACATACATACACACACACATATATATATATATATATATATATATATGTATATATATATATATATATATATATATACATATATATATGTATGTATATATACTGCGGCGAGCTGTTGGCTAAAAGGAGGGAGGATGAGAGCGCCCTGCCAGATGGTGAGAACGGCAGTGCAGAGGAGGCGCCCCTTGCTGACAACACATTTACAGCAGAGAAGGTGGAAGAGAAGGAAGAACCAGAAGACAAGAAGGTAGAAGATGACGCCGCAGACAAGGAGCAGGAAGAAGCCAACGTACATGCTCCACAAGAAATTGAGAAAGAAGAGAAAATACTTGAAGAAATTCGGGAAAATGATGAAGAGGAATCAAACGATGAAGAAACTCAAGAAATTGAGAAAGGAGAAGAAGCACTTGAAGATAAAGAAAATGATGAAGATAAAGAAGATGCTGAAGAAAAAGTCAAAGAAACTCAAGAAGGGGATTATTTATATATTTTTATATATATATATATATATATATATATATATATTACAAAATCCCCTGAACAACAGGGAAACCTGTGAAATAGGGTTGTAGGGATGAAATATCCTCCATTGTTTTTTCCTGACCTAAAGTATATTCCGTTCTACCCCGGTATCGAGCACTGTATAACGGATAAACCACAGTAACCTTGACATACATACATACATATATATATATATATATATATATGTACATATATATATATGCAGATGAGGTAGATCCCCCTCGACTTGGTCATTTGAATAGTAGCTTGCCTCATGAAAGTGTGGGCACCCCTGAGATAAATGATGATACTTTTAGGGTGGGGTGTAGTTTCATTTGCAACCTGGTAAAAGTCTCCACAATCAGACATCTTGCAGACAAAGAACAGGTTATAAAAGTGATATCAAGCATATTCGATACGTATCATCGGGACCTCAAGGAACAGTTTTAAATGCAAATCATCATATTTTAGGTGAGTTTATCAATGTAGCATTCCTTGGTAGAGACGTGGCAACCAACGCCCTGGTCAGAATTCTTACCTCCTTTCGTCTTAACGTCATGAGGGTACCACGTATCAGACTTGGCAGAAGTACCCGAGCGAACTGAGACGTCATTGACAGAACCACACGTGGGGCGACAACATGACTCGCCCGGTGACAAATGACTGCTAAATGAGCTAATTACAGCACACAATCTGCCAAGAAAAGCCCCCCCGTGGTGTCGCGCGTAATTCCTTCCTCCAAGTGCGTAAACGATTATTAATCAGACGGTTGGTCACCCGCTGGAGCCGCAGTGGGTCCAGTCTGACTAACTCCTTCACACTGAAAGACAAACGGTCGGCGAGAATATTCCACTAATAGAGAAGCGTCCTCGGCTCGTGTGAGAGATCAACTCTTTGAAGTGGTCGGCAGCTCATCAAATTGGATGCAATCATAACTAAAGTGCCACAATTAGACTGCAGTTAATAAGACATTAAGCCCACTTCCTGCTGGACGATCACGGGTATCACATTGACAAGATCCTTCAAATGACTTTTTAATCAAGTATTCATTGAGTAGTACAGCTCTTTTTGGATGAATTGCAATTCTCTGTCAATTTACGTGGGCCTACCACTTGGTGGCTGAGTTGCTGTTGTTCCCAAAATCTTCCATTTTCTTATAAAAAAGCTGACAGTTGACTTTGGAATATTTAGGAGCGAGGGAAAAGGGTGGAGTGCCATCTCCGGGTTGGGGAGGAGACCCTGCCCCAAGTGGAGGAGTTCAAGTACCTAGGAGTCTTGTTCACGAGTGAGGGAAGAGTGGATCGTGAGATCGACAGGCGGATCGGTGCGGCGTCTTCAGTAATGCGGACGTTGTATCGATCCGTTGTGGTGAAGAAGGAGCTGAGCCGGAAGGCAAAGCTCTCAATTTACCGGTCGATCTACGTTCCCATCCTCACCTATGGTCATGAGCTTTGGGTCATGACCGAAAGGATAAGATCACGGGTACAAGCGGCCCAAATGAGTTTGGGTCTCTCCCTTAGAGATAGGGTGAGAAGCTCTGCCATCCGGGAGGAACTCAAAGTAAAGCCGCTGCTCCTCCACATGGAGAGGAGCCAGATGAGGTGGTTCGGGCATCTGGTCAGGATGCCACCCGAACGCCTCCCTAGGGAGGTGTTTAGGGCACGTCCAACCGGTAGGAGGCCACGGGGAAGACCCAGGACACGTTGGGAAGACTATGTCTCCCGGCTGGCCTGGGAACGCCTCGGGATCCCCCGGGAAGAGCTAGACGATGTGGCTGGAGATAGGGAAGTCTGGGCTTCCCTGCTTAGGCTGCTGCCCCCGCGACCCGACCTCGGATAAGCGGAAGATGATGGATGGATGGATGGATGGAATTTCCTGACTGGATTTGTTGCACAGGGGGCTTCCTTTGACATTTCCATGCTGGAAATCACTGACAGCGGCCCACACTGCAAATAGTCAGTGTTCAAAAACAAGAAAAAAATATACAAAAATTT
This sequence comes from Nerophis ophidion, assembly GCF_033978795.1. Classification (NCBI taxonomy): domain Eukaryota; kingdom Metazoa; phylum Chordata; class Actinopteri; order Syngnathiformes; family Syngnathidae; genus Nerophis; species Nerophis ophidion. The sequence goes on from NC_084631.1 coordinate 44,145,419, forward strand.
GGGGTATTTCACTTGAACGAAGCAAAATTATCTGCCAATAGAACAAGAAAATTTGGCTTGTCAAGACTTTCCAAAACAAGTACAATTAGCTTACCTCAATGAACCCAAAAATACCTTAAAATAAGTAGATTTTTACTAATAAAAGGTGCACTTTTCTTGGTAGAAAAAACAAAATGAGAAATCTTTGCTAAATATGTTGAAAATATTCTTAAATTAGCTGAAATACTAGTGTGGCCTCAATAGCCCTGCTGTGGTGTGTAGCATGCTGGGAATGATCTGTGCATGTGATGGAGGAATGCACAGGAAAGGGTTGAAATTCTACTGGATTTGCATTAAATCTAGTTGTTTTAGCTTATAATCATGCTGCAAGATCTAGCTTCCCGTTAATTCCCGTGGAAAGTTTCCAACTTTGAATATTCCCGGAATTTTGCCACCCTACTTGGGATACGATTAGAACATGACAATGGAAAAAGTACTCGTTACTTGGGGTGCTGAACCACTGCACTGCAAAAAGTCAGGGTTCAAAAACAAGAAAAAAAATACAAAAATGAGGCATATTTCACTTGAACTGAGCAAAATTATCTGCTTGTCAAGACTTTCCAAAACAAGTCAAATTAGTTAACCTCAATGAACCCCAAAATACTTTAAAATAAGTATATTCTCACTTATGTCATTTTCTGTGGTCACGTTTTGTTTTGTTATCTTCTGTTGGTTTAAGACTCTTTTCAGTTCCTGTTATGCTCCATTGTTTTGTCACCATGTCGACCGATTAGTTCACCTGTACCCATTTGGACTCACGCACCTGTGTTAATCATGTCACTATTATTTAAGCTTGTAGTTGCCAGGCAGTCGGGCTGGCGTCATTGTTGTTGCTCCATTCTCTGTTCACTCTGGTTATGTATCGCTCTGCTCATTTCCTTCCAAGGAAGTTTTGTTTATTTAAGTCACGTTTAGAGAGTCTTTTGTTTCATATCCATAGTTTTGCCTTTGTGGTAGTTTTTGTTTTTTAGCCAAGTTTGTTCTCCGCCTTGTGCGCGCCTTTAGTTTGCACTTTTTTTTTTATAGATAAATTAAAATATGTCTATACCTTTGAATTTCGGGAAAATGAACCACACCATAGTTTACATTTTGACAAATACTTGTATTACTATATGAGTACGTATTTTTTATTGTTTCATTGAAAATAAAACAGCAAAGTCCATTTGGCTGTCATCTGTTTTAATTATGTCAAAACCTGCTCATTTCCTTCCAAGTAAGTTTTGTTTACGTCACGTTTAGCGAGTCTTTTGTTTCATATCCATAGTTTTGCCTTTGTGGTAGTTTTTGTTTGTTAGCCAAGTTTGTTCTCCGCCTTGTGCGCGCCTTTAGTTTGCACTTTTTTTTTTATAGATAAATTAAAATATGTCTATACCTTTGAATTTCGGGAAAATGAACCACACCATAGTTTACGTTTTGACAAATACTTGTATCACTATATGAGTATGTATTTTCTATTGTTTCATTGAAAATAAAACAGCAAAGTCCATTTGGCTGTCATCTGTTTTAATTATGAGACACAATTGTGTCAAAACCTGCTCATTTCCTTCCAAGTAAGTTTTGTTTATTTATGTCACGTTTAGAGAGTCTTTTGTTTCATATCCATAGTTTTGCCTTTGTGGTAGTTTTTGTTTTTTAGCCAAGTTTGTTCTCCACCTTGTGCGCGCCTTTAGTTTGCACTTTTTTTTCATAGATAAATTAAAATATGTCTTTACCTTTGCATTTCAGGAAATTGAACCACACCATAGTTTACGTTTTGACAAATACTTGTATTACTATATGAGTACGTATTTTCTATTGTTTCATTGAAAATAAAACAGCAAAGTCCATTTGGCTGTCATCTGTTTTAATTATGAGACACAATTGTGTCAAAACCTGCTCATTTCCTTCCAAGTAAGTTTTGTTTATTTATGTCACGTTTGGCGAGTCTTTTGTTTCATATCCATCGTTTTGCCTTTGTGGTAGTTTTTGTTTTTTAGCCAAGTTTGTTCTCCGCCTTGTGTGCGCCTTTAGTTTGCACTTTTTTTTTTATAGATAAATTAAAATATGTCTTTACCTTTGAATTTCGGGAAAATGAACCACACCATAGTTTACGTTTTGACAAATACTTGTATTACTATATGAGTATGTATTTTCTATTGTTATATTGAACATAAAACAGCAAAGTCCATTTGGCTGTCATCTGTTTTAATTATGAGACACAATTGTGTCAAAACCTGCTCATTTCCTTCCAAGTAAGTTTTGTTTATTTATGTCACGTTTAGCGAGTCTTTTGTTTCATATCCATTATTTTGCCTTTGTGGTAGTTTTTGTTTTTTAGCCAAGTTTGTTCCCCGCCTTGTGCGCGCCTTTAGTTTGCACTTTTTTTTTATAGATAAATTAAAATATGTCTTTACCTTTGCATTTCAGGAAAATGGACCACACCATAGTTTACGTTTTGACAAATACTTGTATTACTATAAGAGTACGTATTTTCTATTGTTTCATTGAAAATAAAACAGCAAAGTCCATTTGGCTGTCATCTGTTTTAATTATGAGACACAATTGTGTCAAAACAATGACTATTTTTTATTTATATATTGTAGCGCCCCGGAAGAGTTAGTGCTGCAAGGGGTCCTGGATATTTGTTCTGTTGTGTTTATGTTGTGTTACGGTGTGGATGTTCTCCCGAAATGTGTTTGTCATTCTTGTTTGGTGTGGGTTCGCAGTGTGACAAGGTGATGTTCATGCACGGTTAATTTTGTGCACCAGTAAAAAAAACATGGCAACCATTTAGTATGGGGAACATATTCACCATTAATTAGTTGCTTATTAAGATGCAAATTGGCTCTTAACTAGTCATTAAGTGCTAATTAATGCATTATTTGGCATGGCCTTATTATAACCCTAACCCCAACCCTAACCAAATAACTCTAAATTAAGTCTTTATTACTTGGAATATGTTCCCCTAGTGAAGTGAAGTGAATTATATTTATATAGCGCTTTTCTCTAGTGACTCAAAGCGCTTTACATAGTGAAACCCAATATCTAAGTTACATTTAAAGCAGTGTGGGTGGCACTGGGAGCAAGTGGGTCAAGTGTCTTGCCCAAGGACACAACGGCAGTAACTAGGATGGCGGAAGCGGGGATCGAACCTGGAACCCTCAAGGTGCTGGGACGGCCACTTTTACCAACCAAGCTATGCCGCCCCCAATCAGAGGCAGGTGAAACCAATTAGTACCCATGGAAACCAAAACGAAACACCCAAAATGCACAAGGGAGTCCAAAACCAACCGGACATAACTAAACAAAACATGATCCGGATCACGGACCACGACACTTAATTAGTCATTATTAAGTACTTATTAATCCCTTATTCTGCATGACCTTATTATACAACCAGTGAGCCGTTAACTAAGAGTGTTCACTCATTAACCTCAGAATTATTGCTTATTAGTAACCCTAACATGTCCCCTTAGTGTCCAAATAACTCTAAATTAAGTCTTTGTTACGTTAATAATCAACTAATTAATAGTGAATATGTTCCCCATACCAAAGTGCCACCGAACATTTTGAAAGAGAAAGTAAGCAGATATTAACAGTTAATGAATAAGTTGATAAATAATACATTTTCTACCACTTGTCCTTTATAATTATGAAAAAAAAATATATAATGATAAATGACACAATATGTTACTGCATATGTCAGCAGCTAAATTAGGAGCCTTTGTTTGTTTACTTACTACTAAAAGACAAGTTGTGAATTGTGAATTATATTTATATAGCGCTTTTCTCTAGTGACTCAAAGCGCTTTACATAGTGAAACCCAATATCTAAGTGACATTCAAACCAGTGTGGGTGGCACTGGGAGCAGGTGGGTAAAGTGTCTTGCCCAAGGACACAACGGCAGTGACTAGGATGGCGGAAGCGGGAATCAAACCTCCAACCCTCAAGTTGCTGGCACGGCCACTCTACCAACCGAGCTATGCCGCCCGAAGGGTTCGGTGAAAGCTCATATGAAACCACTGGACTAACATACAATCTGCTTAGTGAGAAGAATGATCTAATCAGACAGAAAATAAGCAAATATCAGCCTTATTTGAGATATTTCATCTTATTTAGATATCAGTTTTTGCAGTGCATTCTTTTCACAAATGTTTGAAGAAACAGTTTCCATGCCTGATTCTCATCGTTTGGATGGGTGGCCCAAAAGTAGAAGCATTTAAGTCTCACCTTAAAACTCATCTGTATACTCTAGCCTTTAAATAGACCTCCTTTTTAGACCAGTTGATCTGCCGCTTCTTTTCTTTCTCCTATGTCCCCCCCTCCCTTGTGGAGGGGGTCCGGTCCGATGACCATGGATGAAGTACTGGCTGTCCAGAGTCGGGACCCAGGATGGACCGCTCGCCTGTGTATCGGTCGGGGACATCTCTACGCTGCTGATCCGCCTCCGCTTGAGATGGTTTCCTGTGGACGGGACTCTCGCTGCTGTCTTGGATCCGCTTTGAACTGAACTCTCGCGGCTGTGTTGGAGCCACTATGGATTGAACTTTCACAGTATCATGTTAGACCCGCTCGACATCCATTGCTTTCGGTCCCCTAGAGGGGGGGTTTGCCCACATCTGAGGTCCTCTCCAAGGTTTCTCATAGTCAGCATTGTCACTGGCGTCCCACTGGATGTGAATTCTCCCTGCCCACTGGGTGTGAGTTTTCCTTGCCCTTTTGTGGGTTCTTCCGAGGATGTCGTTGTCGTAATGATTTGTGCAGTCCTTTGAGACATTTGTGATTTGGGGCTATATAAATAGACATTGATTGAATGTCGTTTATTTTACATGACGACTATGCCAAGTACAGCTTTTGTTGCTTTGTCTTTTGAAGAGTATATCAGAAACTACAAGATGACTACAATAGTATCTGCTTCCATCTGAGATATCTAAACAGAGTACACATGCAGCGGTTGAATAATTTACCGCCGCAGACAGATTTGGGGCACCGAGGCAGCTCCTAGACCTCCTGCCACCCCATCGCCAGCCGCTGTCTCGCACTCTTCATCCTCTCACCCCCTCCAGAATGTAGGCTGCAGATAATACACTGAAACTGTGCCTCTGGCGCCTCCATTATGGAGCCATCACGGGCTGTTTTATTTGCATCCAAGCTCTGTATGTGTGCTGACTGCTGTTGTTGTTGATGCCGTTAAGGCAACAATCAGATCTACGTCAGACTTTATGCTGGGTGACTATAAGGCGGGGGTCTTGAACTCAATTGACCTTGGGGGGCCACTGGATTTCTTAAAAAAATTATTTTTTAAATGTCTTTATTTTTATTTTCAACGCAAAACAAAATCAAAATGAAAAATGAGGAATAAGTAATGTGAGGCAATGCAAATTAAACAATAAACAAAAACTTGGTCCAGGTTATCGGGGACTGTTATTACTGACGGACAGGTGTTGTGGTGCAACTCCAGCCATGCACGTAAGAAAACCCTCGTCTCCATGGCAACGTTTGTTGCTTTCACTCATTTGCTGCTTTCCCACTAATGCAGGGGTAGGCAACCCAGAATGTTGAAAGAGCCATTTTGGACCCGAATAACAAATATTGTCTCTAGCTATCAAAGCGCTAGAGACGGCATGGCGTAGTGGGTAGAGCGGCCGTGCTGGAAACCTGAGGGTTGCAGGTTCGCTTCCCACCTATTGACATCCAAAAATCGCTGCCGTTGTGTCCTTGGGCAGGACACTTCACCCTTTGCCCCCGGTGCCGCTCACACTGGTGAATGAATGATTGGTGGTGGTCGGAGGGGCCGTAGGCGCAAATTGGCAGCCACGCTTCAGTCAGTCTACCCCAGGGCAGCTGTGGCTACATATGTAGCTTACCACCACCAGGTGTGAATGAATGATGGCTTCCCACTTCTCTGTGAGCGCTTTGAGTATCTAACAATAGAAAAAGCGTGATATGAATCTAATCCATTAATTAATAATTAATTAATTAATTAAAAACGGTAGTGAGTTTACATTAAACACTCAGAACTTTAGTTATTAGAGGGTTCCGGTCGGACGTTTTTTCACGGGACACATTTCCGGCCTTCCGGATGAGGAGATGCTGCTCCGGTATTGATTGAGGTAAAGTCTGAATGTCATTAAAACAGTTAGCTCCATCTTTTGACACTTCGTCCACTCCCATCCTTGCACGCTACACCGCTACAAAAAAAGATGACAGGGAAAAGACACTGTCGAAGTGGAGGCACGTAAATAAGACCGCCCACTTAACAGGGCATCCTGAAGCGACTTGAAGATGATCTGTAAAACATCCTATATGCAACATTTAGAGCAAAGAACCACCATTACATGCTATGTAGACCACAAAGAGTATTTTACATTTAGAAAAAAAAGCATAATATGACCCCTTTAATCCCATCCATCCATTTCTACCGCTTGTCCCTTTTGGGGACTGTGATGGTATGGGGGTGTATTATGCATGGGCAACTTACACATCTATGAAGGCGCCATTAAAGCTGAAAAGTCCATACAGGTGTTGGACCAACATATGCTGCCATCCAGCAACGTCTTTTTCATGGACGCCCCTGCTTATTTCAGCAATACAATGTCAAGCCACATTTTGCACATGTTACAACAGCGTGGCTTCATAGTAAAAGAGTGGGGGTACTAGACCGGCCTGTCTGTAGTCTAGACCTCCATCCATCCATCCATTTTCCTACCGCTTGTCCCTTTTGGGGTCGTGGGGAGTGGCTGGAGCCTATCTCAGCTGCATTCGGGCGGAAGGCGGCGTACACCCTGGACAAGTCGCCACCTCATCGCGGGGCCAACACAGATAGACAACATTCACACTCACATTCACACACTAGGGACCATTTAGTGTTGCCAATCAACCTATCCCCAGGTGAGAGAGAGAGAGAGAATTATATTTATATAGCGCTTTTCTCTAGTGACTCAAAGCGCTTTACATAGTGAAACCCAATATCTAAGTTACATTTATAGCAGTGTGGGTGGCACTGGGAGCAGGTGGGTAAAGTTTCTTGCCCAAGGACACAACGGCAGCGACTAGGATGGTGGAAGCGGGAATCGAACCTGCAACCCCCAAGTCGCTGACAACATGTGCATGTCTTTGGAGGTGGGAGGAAGCCGCAGTACCCGGCGGGAACCCACGCAGTCACGGGGAGAACATGCAAACTCCACACAGAAAGATCCCGAGCCTGGGACTGAACCCTGACTACTCAGGACCTTCGTATTGTGAGGCTCATGCGCTAACCCCCGGTCCACCGTGCTGACCCCTTTAATGCGCCTTATAATATAGCGCGTCTTTTGCATCGGCATTGCACCTTTTAAAATACGGTACTATCGATTTGTTCCAGGCACAAAATGTTTATTCTACCAAGTCTTTCCTTAAATCGTAATACTTGTTTTCACATACTTCACCACGAATTGATTAACGTGGAACCCGACTTAAACAATTTGAAAAACGTATTTGGGTGTTACCATTTAGTGGTCAATAGTACGGAATATGTACTGTACTGTGCAATCTACTAATAAAAGTACCAATCTATACAGCTACAGACCAATATTATAATTAGAAAGTCGCCAAGTTTGATTTATTTCCACCCTCTCCACAGTCCATCAGCTGGGATGGTAATCAAGCCACCCGGCGACAGGGAGGCCACGTTAACTTGCCTGCGTTTGTTGTTTGTACACAAAGTGGTGTAAGCGAGTGGGTAGGAAAGACACGTGAGAGACGAGCTGCAGCAGACGGCCCACCAAGAAGCGGTGACGTTTGCTCCTAATGACGCCTCAGACTGACAGCAGCTGCACGAGGGTGCTGACAGGTCAAGGGGGTGCTGACAGGTCACGGGGGGTGCTGACAGGTCACGGGGGTGGAGGCTCATTATCGCACCGACTCTCCTTTGACTTTTTTCATTCTTTCTAGCACTTTTATTTGGTGCTTGCTGCCATACTGACATATTTAAGTCTCACCTTAAAACTCATTTGTATACTCTAGCCCAGGGGTGCCCATTACGTCGATCGCGAGCTACCAGTCGACCGCGGGGGGTGTGTCAGTCGATCTCCAGCCAGGCTTTTAAAAAAAATAAGACCTAAAAATGAGTGATCATCAATCTTCACCAAGACGTCACTTAAATGACATTCACGGTACCGGAGGGTCTTGTGAGATGACGCTGGCTGCTGCAAGATCATTATTATGAAAATATGACCGAGAGGAAGGCCAGAAACACTTTTTATTTCAACAGACTCTCGCGCCGTACCTTCCGTCAAAACTCTAAAGGCCGACTGCACATTTCCTATCTTCACAATAAAAGCCCTGCTTCATGCTGCCTGCGCTAACTAAATACAGAGTCTCGGAAAACTGGCGTGCACAAGCGATCCCTCAGAAAGCTGGCGTGCACATCACTTGTGCACGCCAGCTTTCCGAGACTCTTATTTTGTTAGCGCAGGCAGCATGAAGCAGGGCTTTTATTGTGAAGATAGGAAATGTGCAGTCGGCCTTTAGAGTTTTGACGGAACGGACGGCGCGAGAGTCTGTTGAAATAAAAAGTGTTTCTCGCCTTCCTCTCTGTCATTTTTTCATAATAATGAACTGGCAGCAGCCAGCGTCATCTCACAAGACCCTCGGGTGCCGCGAATGTCAATCAAGCAAGCTACGGAATTTGCCGCCAATGTTTTTCTTGTAAAGTGTATGGAAGCTGGATGAATTAGATGCCAAAAACCAACCACTTTCATGTGGTATTGTACAGAAAGGACAACTTTTTTTCTCCTCCATTTGAAAATGTGGGCGTTATCATCATTACTGTCTGATTCCAATCAATGCAAGTCATCAGAATCAGGTAATACACCAACTTATATTCTTGTCTTTGTGAAAGAAAGACATCTATATGTGTTACACATGCTTGTATTATCATTAAACACATTTAACTTGTTTACAAAAATGTCTCTTTCATAAATAAATATATATAAATGAGGTAGATCCCCTCGAGTTGGTCAATTGAAAAGTAGCTCGCCTGCAGAAAAAGTGTGGGCACCCCTGATCTAGCCTTTAAATAGACTCCCTTTTTAGACCAGTTGATCTGCCATTTCTTTTCTTTTTTCTCCTATGTCCCCCCCTCCCTTGTGGAGGGGGTCCGGTCCGATCAGGTGGCCATGGATGACGTACTGGCTGTCCGGAGTCGGGACTTAGGATGAACCGCTCGTCCAGAGTCGAGACCCAGGATGGACCGCTTGCCTGTGTATCGGCTGGGGACATCCCTTCGCTGCTGATCCGCCTCCGCTTGGGATGGTTTCCTGCTGGCTCCGCTGTGAACGGGACTCTCGCTGCTGTGTTGGATCCGCTTTGGACTGGACTCTCGCGGATGTGTTGGATCCATTATGGATTGAACTTTCACAGTATCATGTTAGACCCGCTCGACATCCATTGCTTTCGTCCTCTCCAAGGTTCTCATAGTCATCATTGTCACCGACGTCCCACTGGGTGTGAGTTTTTCCTTGCCCTTATGTGGGCCTACCGAGGATGTGGTAGTGGATTGTGTTGTGGTTTGTGCAGCCCTTTGAGACACTAGTGATTTAGGGCTATATAAGTAAACATTGATTGATTGATTGATACTTGCCAACCTTGAGACCTCCGAATTCAGGAGATTTGGGGGGGAGGTGTATATTTATAGCCAGAGTTCATATATTTAGACATATACACACACACAGCACTCCTCTACTTATTGTTGTATTAGAAAGTGCAATGCTTTGCAGCCAGTATAGCACAGCCTTTGAAGGAGCATAGGTATGGGCAGCATCCGTCAAATTTAGTTTTCAGGAAAGGAATGACTTTAGGGTTGAATTGTCCATCCTCGTTCTATTCTCTGTCACTATCTTTCTAACCATGCTGAACCCCCTCTCTGATGATGCATTGCTGTGTGGCACGCACAAAAGCGCCTCCATCAAATGCACCCGGGTCTGGAATCATCCATCTCTCCCTAGCATACCCCTTCCTTCCCCTTTGAACTGTCCTGAATTAACTGAAATTCTAGTTTCTAATCATTTTGGAACTTGCAAGCGTACTCTCTTACTCTTCTTCGTTCTTCGCTTTGTTTTATTTTTGGACATTACTACTTGCCGTAGTTTTGAGGCAATGCATGATGTGATTCTGGATGTTGTGTGTCAGTGTATTAACGTGGCGGCCGGAATAAACACACGCTGAGGAATAACTCCGTGCCTGCCTACTTTATGGGTTACAGATAAACCTATGGATAACGGAGACATGTATAATAGTCTCCTCCTTGTTGTGTGCGCTGAGCTCCAAAAGCCGTAGATGTTATAAGGTGACTGGGCCGGCACGCTGTTTATATGGAGGAAAAGCAGACGTGACGACAGGCTGTCCTCACTCAGGTCCAGCTGAAAATCGGGAGAAATTCGGGAGAATGGTTGTCCCGGGTCCGCTCCCTGTACGATCAGTGCCAGAGCTTGGTCCGCATTGCCGGCAGTAAGTCGAACACATTTCCAGTGAGGGTTGGACTCCGCCAAGGCTGTCCTTTGTCACCCATTCTGTTCAGAACTTTTATGGACAGAATTTCTAGGCGCAGTCAAGGCGTTGAGGGGTTCCGGTTTGGTGGCCACGGGATTAGGTCTCTGCTTTTTGCAGATGATGTGGTCCTGATGGCTTCATCTGACCGGGATCTTCAGCTCTCACTGGATCGGTTTGCAGCCGAGTGTGAAGCGAGCGGAATGAGAATCAGCACCTCCAAGTCCGAGTCCGTGGTTCTCGCCCGGAAAAGGGTGGAATGCCATCTCCGGGTTGAGGAGGAGACCCTGCCCCAAGTGGAGGAGTTCAAGTACCTAGGAGTCTTGTTCACGAGTGGGGGAAGAGTGGATCGTGAGATCGACAGGCGGATCGGTGCGGCGTCTTCAGTAATGCGATCGTTGTACCGATCCGTTGTAGTGAAGAAGGAGCTGAGCCGGAAGGCAAAGCTCTCAATTTACCGGTCGATCTACGTTCCCATCCTCATCTGTGGTCATGAGCTTTGGGTCATGACCTAAAGGATAAGATCACGGGTACAAGCGGCCGAAATGAGTTTCCTCCGCCGTGTGGCGGCGCTCTCCCTTAGAGATAGGGTGAGAAGCTCTGCCATCCGGGAGGAACTCAAAGTAAAGCCGCTGCTCCTCCACATGGAGAGGAGCCAGATGAGGTGGTTCGGGGATCTGGTCAGGATGCCACCCGAACACCTCCCTAGGGAGGTGTTTAGGGCACGTCCAACCGGTAGGAGGCCACGGGGAAGACCCAGGACACGTTCAATCAATCAATTAATCAATGTTTATTTATATAGCCCCAAATCACAAATGTCTCAAAGGACTGCACAAATCATTACGACTACAACATCCTCGGAAGAACCCACAAAAGGGCTAGGAAAACTCACTAGCCTGAGACTATGTCTCCCGGCTGGCCTGGGAACGCCTCGGGATCCCCCGGTAAGAGCTGGACGAAGTGGCTTGGGAAAGGGAAGTCTGGGTTTCCCTGCTTAGGCTGTTGCCCCCGCGACCCGACCTCGGATAAGCGGAAGAAGATGGATGGATGGATGGTTGTCCCGGGAGAGGCACTGAAATTCGGGAGTCTCCCGGAAAATTCGGGAGTGTTGGCAAGCATGCTTGCTGCTCTCCTTTCCGCCCCAAAACCGTCCGAGTCCATCCCCGTCGCCTCCCTCAGGTGTAATTGGGTTCGGAATTGTCATCAAAGTGACAGAGCGTCGCAAAGTGCGAGGCAGGTCGGACCCTCCGGGGACAAATCAAAAGAGACGAGGACGCTTGACTTTCATCCAAGTTCCATTGTCTTTGCTTCATGACACAAGCCGGAACTCTGCTGGTATTAAATAGCAGGTCTTAATCATCACTTCCCCCCACTGCCTGGCAACCGTCTCCGGGGCAACGGCGGCATCTACGTCCGCATCAGCATGGGGTCATGCGGGCTAAGACCAACGAAGCCATCCGCCTTCCCGTCATTGCGTAGATCATCAGCACCATGGACTAATACATTATATAAAACATCAATGAAATCACAAACAGTGGGCCCCCCACCTCTTTGGTCCCCTCAGGGGGTCAGTAGGAGGAAATGTGAGTTATATGAGGCGATTTAATTTTACTCAATGGGGACACGTACAGTCAGAGTATCTTCAAGTGTGCTGTACTAACTTTTCTGTGCTTCGATCTAAGATTACATAAGTACAACAAATATCACCAGGAAAGATGAGGTCACCTTACCTAGGTTCTATTCTAGAGGCTAATCTTTCCTGTGATCAAATGGCAACCAAAGTCATCAAAAAGGTCAACCAACCAACAAGATTCTCTACAGAATCTCCTCTCTGGTCAACAAAAGCACCATGAAGATTCTAGCAGGAACTCTCATTCAACCCTATTTTGACTACATGTGCACCTCCTGGTACCCCAGCACCTCCAAAACCCTCAAATCTAGACCTCAAACATCCCAGAACAAGCTAGTCAGGTTACTTCTAGACCTCCACCCCAGATCACACCTCACTCCAACCCACTTCTCCAAAGTGGGCTGGCTCAGGGTGGAGGACAGAGTCAAACAACTTGCACTGAGCCTAGTCTATAAGATCCGCTACACCTAATTGATACCAAAGTACATGTAAATGACCGCCATAACCACAACACCAGGGGGAGCTCCACAAACCACGCCAAACCCAGATTCCGATCTAACAAAGGTCTTAACTCATTCTCCTTCTATGCCACATCAATGTGGAATGCACTCCCGAGTCTATACAATCCGCTACACCTCCCCGATACCGAAGTACACGTCAAACTACTTCCAGAACGTAAATGACCGCCATAACCACAACACCAGGGGGAGCTCCACAAACCACGTTAAACCCAGATTCCACATTCTCCATCTATGCCACATCAATGTGGAATGCACTCCCGAGTCTATACAATCCGCTACACCTCCCTGATACCGAAGTACACGTCAAACTACTTCCAGAACGTGGATGACCACCATAACCACAACACCAGGGGGAGCTCCACAAACCACGCCAAACCCAGATTCCGATCTAACAAAGGTCTTAACTCATTCTCCTTCTATGACACATCAATGTGGAATGCACTCCCGAGTCTATACAATCCGCTACACCTTCCTGATACCGAAGTACACGTCAAACTACTTCCAGAACGTAAATGACCGCCATAACCACAACACCAGGGGGAGCTCCACAAACCACGTCAAACCCAGATTCCACATTCTCCATCTATGCCACATCAATGTGGAATGCACTCCCGAGTCTATACAATCCGCTACACCTCCCTGATACCGAAGTACACGTCAAACTACTTCCAGAACGTGGATGACCACCATAACCACAACACCAGGGGGAGCTCCACAAACCACGTCAAACCCAGATTCCGATCTAACAAAGGTCTTAACTCATTCTCCTTCTATGCCACATCAATATAGAATGCACTCCCTAGTTTCTAAAATCCGCTACACCTCCCTGATACCGAAGTACATGTCAAACTACTTCCAGAACGTAAATGACCACCATAACCACAACACCAGGGGGAGCTCCACAAACCACGTCAAACCCAGATTCCGATCTAACAAAGGTCTTAACTCATTCTCCTTCTATGCCACATCAATATGGAATGCACTCCCGAGTCTATACAATCCGCTACACCTCCCTGATACCGAAGTACACGTCAAACTACTTCCAGAACGTAAATGACCGCCATAACCACAACACCAGGGGGAGCTCCACAAACCACGTTAAACCCAGATGTTACAAAACAAACAGTGTTAGTTGGATTGTTCCAATAATCTTTCAATCAATCAATCAATCAATGTTTATTTATATAGCCCTAAATCACTAGTGTCTCAAAGGGCTGCACAAACCACTACGACATCCTCGGTAGGCCCACATAAGGGCAAGGAAAACTCACACCCAGTGGGACGTCGGTGACAATGATGACTATGAGAACCTTGGAGAGGAGGAAAGCAATGGATGTCGAGCGGGTCTAACATGATACTGTGAAAGTTCAATCCATAGTGGATCCAACACAGTCGCGAGAGTCCAGTCCAAAGCGGATCCAACACAGCAGCGAGAGTCCCGTTCACAGCGGAGCCAGCAGGAAACCATCCCAAGCGGAGGCGGATCAGCAGCGCAGAGATGTCCCCAGCCGATACACAGGCAAGCAGTACATGGCCACCGGATCGGACCGGACCCCCTCCACAAGGGAGAGTGGGACATAGGAGAAAAAGAAAAGAAACGGCAGATCAACTGGTCTAAAAAGGGAGTCTATTTAAAGGCTAGAGTATACAAATGAGTTTTAAGGTGAGACTTAATGCTTCTACTGAGGTGGCATCTCAAACTGTTACCGGGAGGGCATTCCAGAGTACTGGAGCCCGAACGGAAAAAGCTCTATAGCCTGCAGACTTATTTTGGGCTCTAGGAATCACTAATAAGCCGGAGTCTTTTGAAGGCAGATTTCTTGCCGGGACATATGGTACAATACAATCGGCAAGATAGGATGGAGCTAGACCGTGTAGTATTTTATACGTAAGTAGTAAAACCTTAAAGTCACATCTTAAGTGCACAGGAAGCCAGTACAGGTATATATGTATGTACTGTATATATGTATATAAAGGTATATACAGTATAGGTATATATGTATGTATATATGTATATAAAGGTATATACAGTATAGGTATATATGTATGTATGTATATAAAGGTATATACAGTATAGGTATATATGTATGTATATATGTATATAAAGGTATATACAGTATAGGTAAATATGTATATAAAGGTATATACAGTATAGGTATATATGTATGTATATATGTATATAAAGGTATATACAGTATAGGTATATATGTATGTATGTATATATGTATATAAAGGTATATACAGTATAGGTATATATTTATGTATATAAAGGTATATACAGTATAGGTATATATGTATGTATATATGTATATAAAGGTATATACAGTATAGGTATATATGTATGTATATATGTATATAAAGGTATATACAGTACAGGTATATATGTATGTATATATGTATATAAAAGTATATACAGTACAGGTATATATGTATGTATATATGTATATAAAGGTATATACAGTATAGGTATATATGTATGTATATATGTATATAAAGGTATATACAGTACAGGTATATATGTATGTATATATGTATATAAAGGTATATACAGTATAGGTATATATGTATGTATATATATATGTATATAAAGGTATATACAGTATAGGTATATATATATATATGTATATAAAGGTATATACAGTATAGGTATATATGTATGTATATAAAGGTATATACAGTACAGGCGTAATGTGATCAAACTTTCTTGTTCTTGTCAAAAGTCTAGCAGCCGCATTTTGTACCAACTGTAATCTTTTAATGCTGGACATGGGGAGACCCGAAAATAATACGTTACAGTAGTCGAGGCGAGACGTAACAAACGACATAAACACCCTCCAGAAGCTTCTTCCAGAACAAAGCATCTGCAGTAGCCATCATGTGTTTGTGCATGGCGGCTTAAAAAAACAAAAAGACTGAAAGTGACCTAATCCCTCCAAGTCCTTGACCCACTTCACTTCACTTGTGTCTTGTGAAGTCCTCAACTTTGACATTTAGTGTGTTTAGAGGCCAAATTAACATTAGTTGTGCTCTAATTTCCAAACACGTGCTTTGGAACGGCACCAACGGGGTGAGCCTTCACTTCGGCAACACGTGGCAATGTTGACAATTTGTTTGTCCTACCGCGCTCTGGGGGGGTTTGATTTGGAGTTAGTACTTGACTGTATGATTCCACAAAGAGGCCCTTTGAAAATGGAAATAGTTTGGAGGTCAGGAGCCAGACAATAACCACATTCTAATAAAAGTCATGGGTCTTGTGCACACAGCGGCTCTTTTATGCAAATACTTTAATTGTATTTATATATTTGGTTTGTCCATCTTCTTCCGCTTATCTGAGGCCGGGTCGCGGGGGCAGCAGCCTAAGCAGGGAAGCCCAGACTTCCCTCTCCCCAGCTACTTCGTCCAGCTCAGTCAGGGAGCGAGAGGGATGGGACTGCAGAATTTAGCCCGTGATTGCAGAACTGGCCAGATTCTTACTCATGGCTCCTTTAATACGAAACCCAAAAGCAGTGAAGTTGGCACGTTGTGTAAGTGGTAAATAAAAACAGAATACAATGATAATAATATGGTTAATATTTAGGTCATGAGATGTAACTTAGAGTATTGATTATGGGTTTCCAAATGGTTATTTAGAGGGCTCTGTGGATGTAATACTTGGTTAGCAAACTTGTTTTTAATAGGGATTCACCGATTAATCGGTAACCGAATATATTCGTCCGAATATGGCGAAAAAAGCCACATTCGGCCTTCGGTGGAATGAGTTAAGAACAAGGCCGAATAGTGGCGTGTGACGCAATTTTTTGACGCGGTGACGCAATCAACCGACGTGCGGTGACGTTGGGAGATGTTGTGTACCTGTATAAGTGTATGAGGTTACAAGCACACACTTATTGAGATTTAGTGGGGCCTCTGTTTACATTATTAGCCTGTTGTGTAGGCTACCTGTATAAGTGTATGAGGTTACAAGCACACACTTAATTGAGATTTACTTGAGCCTTCTGTTTACATTATTAGCCTGTTGTGTAGGTTACCTGTATAAGTGTATGAGGTTACAAGCACACACTTAAATAAATAAATGATAAATGGGTTGTACTTGTATAGCGCTTTTCTACCTTCAAGGTACTCAAAGCGCTTTGACACTACTTCCACATTTACCCATTCACACACACATGGAGGGAGCTGCCATGCAAGGCGCCAACCAGCACCCATCAGGAGCAAGGGTGAAGTGTCTTGCTCAGGACACAACGGACGTGACGAGGTTGGTACAAGGTGGGATTTGAACCAGTGACCCTCGGGTTGCGCACGGCCACTCTCCCACTGCGCCACGCCGTCCCTTAATTGAGATTTACTTGAGCCTTCTGTTTACATTATTAACATATCTACTGTGGCTAAGCAGACTTTTGCCAAAAGGACAATAATTCATTTGTTGTGGGTTTATCCACTTTAATGCACTTTATTTTTGGAATGCATGTTTTGTTTGAAGGCCTAATATAAATGAAAAACTTTGTGCTTTTTTTGAAAAGCAAAGGCTACTGGAATATTAAAAAAATGTCAATATTCAATAAAAAAATACTTTATTTGAAAAACATGTCTAAATATTTATTCTAGGCTATTTATGCAATATAAAAAAATGGTGAAAAACTGCATTCATTATTCGGTATTCGGCCTTCGGCCAAGCGTTTAAGTTTTATTCGGCTTCGGCCACAAATTTTCATTTCGCTGCATCCCTAATTTCTAATGCATAAAAAAATAGTCTTACTTAAGGATAAACATGACATATTTCCAGTATGACTGATCTACTCACAGAGTCAGACTGAGTTCCCAGCCCAGATCTATGCAACTTGCTGAAAACATTGGTAAAGGTATATTTAAAGTGGCTGTCTGAAATTTAAAATACCGTCTAAACATCACAAAATGACTGATACCTTGCAGATTGGAAACACAATGGGATATAGTTTAACGAACACAATGAATCAATTCCGAGGAGATGTACTGATAAGAAAACCTCACTACAATATTGTGGCATATGCAAAAAAGACTACAAATGCTGTAGTGCAGCGTTTCTCAAAGTGTGGGTCGGGCCCCACCTGTGGGGAATAGAGACAAGACAGGTGGGGCGCGAGGAACGGGAGGGAATTTCACTTAAAACATTTTTTTTTATTATTCTATTCTTGCGGCGGCAATGACCAAGAAGAAAGCGGAGTTGGAATATAATTACAACACTTTATGTACATATTTATATCATATGTAACTACAAGCTCCATTCACAGACAGTCCCATTGCTTTTATGAGCGATCAAGCGAGTCAAAAGCCGAAAATTGTTTTTATTTTTTATTTGTGGCGGCCGTAATTCTTTCGTGGCGAGCCGCCACAAATAAATGAATGTGTGGGGGGAGGAGACGCTGCCCCAAGTGGAGGAGTTCAAGTACTTCGGAGTCTTGTTCACGAGTGAGGGGTGAGATCGACAGGCGGATCGGTGCGGCGTCTTCAGTAATGCGGACGTTGTACCGATCCGTTGTGGTGAAGAAGGAGCTGAGCCGGAAGGCAAAGCTCTCAATTTACCGGTCGATCTACGTTCCCATCCTCACATATGGTCATGAGATTTGGGTCTCTCCCTTAGAGATAGGGTGAGAAGCTCTGCCATCCGGGAGGAACTCAAAGTAAAGCCGCTGCTCCTCCACATGGAGAGGAGCCAGATGAGGTGGTTCGGGCATCTGGTCAGGATGCCACCCGAACGCCTCCCGAGGGAGGTGTTTAGGGCACGTCCAACCGGTAGGAGGCCACGGGGAAGACCCAGGACACGTTGGGAAGACTATGTCTCCCGGCTGGCCTGGGAACGCCTCGGGATCCCCCGGGAAGAGCTGGAAGAAGTGGTTGGGGAAAGGGAAGTCTGGGCTTCCCTGCTTAGGCTGCTGCCCCCGCGACCCGACCTCGGATAAGCGGAGGATGATGGATGGATGGATGGATGGAAACCCTGACTTGAATGTTACTTGATGTTCAATGAATTTGAAAATGTTAAGCTTGGCTTCAGCGTTCTGTTGTGGCGATGAAGGCAGGTGGGAGGGGCTTGAAAACCCCCCCTTGTCCAAAGTGGGGGATGACAACAAAAAGTTTGAGAACCACTGCTCTAGTGTAAAATGAAATGGCAGGAATGTTTGCTGGAATTAAACATTATGCTAAAATGGTCTAATCATATTTATTACTACTGTATTTTTCGGAGTATAAGTCGCACCTGCTGAAAATGCATATTAAAGAAGGAGAAAAAACATAAGTCGCATTTTTTAAATCCTTGCCAGCCTATATTCAGTTGAATGGACTGCAAAGACAAGATATTTAACGTTCAAACTGGAAACTGTTGTTATTTTTTTGCAAATATTAGCTCATTTGGAATTTGGTGCCTTGCAACATGTTTCAAAAAAGCTGGCACAAGTCGCAAAAAAGACTGATAAAGTTGAGGAATGCTCATCAAACGCTTATTTGGGACTTCCCACAGGTGGACAGGCTAAGTGGGAACAAGTGGGTGCCATGATTGGCTATAAAAAGAAGCTTCCATGAAATGCTCAGTCATTCACAAACAAGGTTCAGGGTGAGGGTCACCACTTTGTCGACAAATGAATGAGAAAATTGTCCAGCAGTTTAGGAAACAACATTTCTCAACGAGCTTTTGCAAGGAATTTAGGGATTTCACCATCTAAAGTCCGTAATATCATCCAATACCATTTCTGGCCACAAGGCAAAATACATCACACAAATCTCAAATTTGGAAAAAAGGCAGAGGTATTTCATTAATATCCCCATCACGCCTCCACGGTTTGGATTCAAATTTTCAGGAATATTTTCTCAAATACACAAAAGATAATACAGTATGTGCAGTGTAAAATGAGTAAAACAACACAGTATTTTTCCCCCCCTATTTTTTGTTGAAACACCAACACTAAAAACATTGATTTGAAAAAAAAAATATTAAAACTTCATAAAACTACCAGTCTGTTAAATGTTTTTTAAACACTTTTTTAAGGGCTATTTAAATAAACATTGATTGATTAAATGTTTAGAATCCGACAAACACAAAGCAACGCTTGTAAGTTTTACAATATAACTAAAGCAATTCATACTTACGAAACTGTCCAATGTGTGATGTCTGTTGGATTATTCTCATGCATATATGTAAGGGATCATCAGATTGTAATCAAACTAGCGTTGTTAGAATTAGCAAACATGTTCACACATTTGCAAATGTCTGTGTTAGTATTATTACCTTGCAACGTGTTTTTTTTTTTGTATTGTTTCAGTTTTGTAAATCCGCCAAAACGTCACCGTGGAATGATTGAGTCTGTTTAGCTGATTGGACAGCGAGTGGGTTCATGTCGATGACTTCTGTTTTGTTCGATCAGCCGTTTTACTGCCGCGTGACAGACCCTGGAAACAATTAAGTTATGTAAAAAAACATTTGCGTAATATTTCATACCGGTCAGTAAACATCTGTGGGTTATAATCTGGTGCGAAGAAAATTTGCTTTGAATTGGAAGTATAACCGTTCATAGCGTTTCTAAGCAACGTTTGTACAAACCCCGTTTCCATATGAGTTGGGAAATTGTGTTGGATGAGTCTCAAATTTGGAAAAAAGGCAGAGGTATTTCATTAATATCCCCGTCACGCCTCCACGGTTTGGATTCAAATTTTCAGGAATATTTTCTCAAATACACAAAAGATAATACAGTATGTGCAGTGTAAAATGAGTAAAACAACACAGTATTTTTTTCTCCCCTATTTTTGTTGAAACACTAACACTAAAAACATCCATCCATCCATTTTCTACCGCTTATTCCCTTTCGGGGTTGCGGGGGGTGCTGGCGCCTATCTCAGCTACAATCGGGCGAAAAACATTGATTTGGAAAAAAAAAAAAATTAAAACTTCATAAAACTACCAGTCTGTTAAATGTTTTTTAAACACTTTTTTAAGGGCTATTTAAAGAAACATTGATTGATTGATTGATTAAATGTTTAGAATCCGACAAACACAAAAAAGCTTAAAAATGTACTACCTAAAACGTGTATGGGACATAGGAAATTGAACACACGATATAAGCCAAAGACCAGTGCTATTGCGGATTAAAAAACTGGACGACATATCGTATTTTCCGGACTATAAGGCGCACTTAAAGGCCTACTGAAAGCCACTACTAGCGACCACGCAGTCTGATAGTTTATATATCAATGATGAAATATTAACATTGCAACACATTTTTAGTTTACTAAATTGCAATTTTAAATTTGGCGCGAAGTATCCTGTTGAAAACGTCACGGTATGATGACACATATGATGATGCGTGCGCGTGACGTGATGGATTGTAGCGGACATGTTCCGATCCCAGCTATAAGTCGTCTGCTTTAATCCGATGGGCCCTATGGTCCGAAAATTACGCTATTTATTTAGTGAAAAAGCGGTCTCTCAAGTTCTTAGTTTTGCAGCTCCTACTTAACACAGACAGGCCGCCAGCAAGAAAGAGTGACACAGATGAAAAGAAGAGAGTCGGGGAAGCACATGGTTGGAGGCAGCGTAGCGGGGAAATAGGTCAGTGTCTGTACACTATTTACTTCCACCTGGGTTAAAAGCTGTTGCCATAGTTACTCTCCATAAGATCAAAAAAACCGCATTACCGCTGATCCTAATCCGTCAAATCAAAAGTTGATGGCGGCGAGATTGAAGGGCGAGCCAGACGAACACATTGAGGACAGCCACTGAGGGAGGAAGAGAGAAGGCTATTTCGAGAGAGGGATAGCGCCACTCGCCACCTAAAAAAGTTCCTTTGAAATGGGAACATAATAATATTTGTATAAATCACTTTACATTGAGCAAACAACCTCAAAGTGCTACAGTGTATTAAAAATAATAATAATAATAGTAAAAAGATATTAAAAAATAAAAACTTGAACAGCCTAGTAGCTAAAACTAGTATGCATACATGTATAAAAAGGCTTTTTTTAAAAGAAGGGTTTCGAAGCCTTTTTTAAAGGCATTCACAGTCTGAAGCGCCCTAAGGTGGTCAGGGAGAGCGTTCCACAGACCGGGAGCAGCGGAGCAGAAAGCCCGGGCTCCCATTGTCTAAATGTCGGTAGTTGCTTGTTGTCACTTCTTCTGCAGCCGAGCAGTCGCAAGAAGGATCACTAGCGCCCTCTACCACCAGGAGGCGGGAGTCATTTAATGACTCTTATTTGACACACGCAGCTATGGTATATTAATAAAACATAGCTGCTTACTGTTCTTTTTAGCATATTCAATAGCTTGGACCTTAAATCCTACTGAATAGCTCTTAATCTTCTTCCCTTTATGCGATTTCAAATGATTGAAATCAGCCTCCTCCATTTTCAAAATGATGACAGGTGAAGTGTCACTTGTGACGTGACGAGTTTGACCCGGAGGAAATTCTAGGCATATGCTAATTATTTTGCGAAACGAGTTAGACCCGGCAGTAATACTAGACACGCGCTAATAAAAATATTTTTTTGCGAAACCAGTTTGACCCGGCGTTAATTCTAGGCAGGCGCATACTAATAATAATAGTAAAAAGATATTAAAAATATAAACTAAAATAGCCTAATAGCTAGAACTACTATGCATAAATCTATAAAACGGCTTTTTTAAAAAGAAGGGTTTTGAAGCCTTTTTTAAAGGCATCCACAGTCTGAGGCGCCCCAGGTGGTCAGGGAGAGCGTTCCACAGACTGGGAGCAGCGGAGCAGAAAGCCCGGTCTCCCATAGTTCTCCCATAGTCGAACAGTTGGTAGACTTTGGAAATCATAGTAAGAAAGCAGAACATTTTTCAGTTTGTTTTTATGCAAAATGACATTCAGCAGTTCCGGATAAAGGTGATCAACACAAGGAATTTGTCTGTCACAGTCGGCTTGCATTGGGTCAAGGTCTACCAGTGACTTTCCATATCCAGGAAAGGAATAATAGTAATAGATTTTGTTTGTAATAAAAACACTTTATATTGAGCAAACATCCTCTAAGTGCTACAGTGTATTAAAAAAAATTATAATAATAATAAAAATAAAAACTAGAACAGCCTAATAGCTAGAACTAGTATGCATATATTAAAAGAAGGGTTTTTAAGCCTTTTTAAAAAGCATTCACAGTCTGTGGTGCTCATAGGTGGTCAGGGAAAGCGTTCTACAGACTGGGAGCAGCGCAGCCGAAAGCCCGGTCTCCCATAGTTCTCCCATAGTCGAACAGTCGGTAGACTTTGGAAGTCATAGTAAGAAAGCAGAACATTTTTCAGTTTGTTTTTATGAAAAATGACATTCAGAAGTTCCCGATAAAGGTGATCAACACAAGGAATTTGTCTGTCACAGTCGGCTTGCATTGGATCAAGGTCTACCAGTGACTTTCCATATCCAGGAAAGGAATAATAGTAAAAATATTTTGTTTGTAATAAAAACACTTTATATTGAGCAAACATACTCTAAGTGCTACAGTGTATTAAAAAAAATAATAATAATAAAAATAAAATAAAAATAAAAACTAGAACAGCCTAATAGCTAGAACTAGTATGCATATATTTATGAAAATGATTTTTTTTCAAAAGAAGGGTTTTAAGCCTTTTTTAAAAGCATTCACAGTCTGTGGTGCCCTCAAGTGGTCAGGGAGAAAGTTCCACAGACTGGGAGTGGCGGAGCAGAAAGCCCGGTCCCCCATAGTTCCTAGCTATGTCCTTGAAGGTTGGAGGAGGTTAGCCTGTTTGGAGCGGCGGTGTCGTGTCAGACGGGAACAAAACGTTCACGTCCCAAGTGCCTGCACCGCGGAGGTCAGATGTCACTAAGCATACTTGCCAACCCTCCCCATTATCCCGGGAGACTCCCGAATTTCAGTGCCCCTCCCGAAAATCACCAACCATTCTCCGGAATTTCTAACGATTTCCACCCGGACAACAATATTGGGGGCGTGGCTTAGAGGCACTGCCTTTAGCGGCCTCTCTCACCTGAAAAGTAGACTTATATGTCTCCGTTATCCATAGGTTTATCTATAACCCACGCGCATTTATTCCAACCGGCACGACACTGACACAGGCGGTCCTCCGACAGACCGGCAGCCTCCTGCAGCTGTGATGAGGTGCCGGTCGTCCTGGGTTTCCCTTGCCACCGGACACAGCTCCCACACAGCAGAGAAGTGACGGACTCTGCGCGTCTCCCTCGTCAAAAAAGATCTCAACGGCGGAGTGAGCGGATGATGGTTGGATAGAAGCTCCACAACAGGTCACAAAGGCGGAAGAAGGCTGCAGCAAAGACGGTGCCCCAATTGTCTTGGTCTCCATGCCATTGGACCCTGGCCTTCTCTTTGCCAAGGACAGTCTGTGCACCAGTCTCCCCTCTTTTAAAAGATTTCACGGACACACAACATCCCGATTACCATCATGCATTGCTTCAAAACTACGGCAAGTAGTGATGTCCAAAAAAACATGACGGAGACGAAGCAGAGACATGGCGACGATGAGTAAGAAGAAGAAGTACGCTTGCAAGTTCCAAAAATGATTGGAAAAAAACAAACGGGTTGTACTTGTATAGCGCTTTTCTACCTTCAAGGTACTCAAAGCGCTTTGACACTACTTCCACATTTACCCATTCACACACGCATTCACACACTGATGGAGGGAGCTGCGGTAAATTTAGCCCTGCGCTTATAAATTTGAGTGTGATGTAAGGATACCATCATGAAAAGCACATTTAATAAAATAAAACGTTATTATGTTCTTACCTTTACTTATAAATGAAGTCCATGCGCAGCTCCTTCTGATCAAAAGCATCGATAACTTGTTTATAGAGGTCTTCCTTATCTTTCTTCAGTTTTAAAAGTGTCTCTGTCTCGATGGAGATCTTCCTTTATTACCTCCTGCTTCGATTGAAAGTCCAGTTTAGAAAACTGTTTTATTTTAGATATGTAATCCTCCATGTTAAAAGTGCAAGCGAGAGGAAAAATATTGTTGTCACTTCTTCTGCAGCCGAGTAGTCGCAAGAAGGATCACTAGCGCCCTCTACCACCAGGAGGCGGGAGTCATTTAATGAGTCCTATTTGACACACGCAGCTACGGTATATTAATAAAACATAGCTGCTTACTGTTCTTTTTTAGCATATTCAATAGCTTGGACCTTATATCCTACTGAATAGCTCTTAATCTTCTTCCCTTTATGCGATTTCAAATGATTGAAATCAGCCTCCTCCATTTTGAAAATGATGACAGGTGAAGTAGGTGAAGTGTCACTCGTGACGTGACGAGTTTGACCCGGTGGAAATTCTTGGCATATGCTAATTATTTTGCGAAACGAGTTAGACCCGGCGAAAATTCGAGACATGCACTAATAAAAATAATATTTTGCAAAACGAGTCTGACCCGGCAGTAATTCTAGGCAGGCGCATACTATATACCAGGGGTGTCACTAGACCTAATACTGTACTGGGGCACAAATAATAAAGTGCGAAAGCAAAAACATTTTTTTAGCACTTATTTATCATAAAAAATACATAAATAGTGCTTTAAACTATGAAATCATATCAGATGATGTTGTATGGATCTTTGATGAACCACCTGAAATTAACTCATGCATTTGACCTACTTGTGTACTTTTTTACTACAGACTTCTAAACTGCTACTGGTAAAAGCAAAAAGGAAGAGCAATGAATCTTTTTAAAATATATATTGCAGTAATCATCTGCAAATTTAACATCTACAAAAGTCAAACAAAAAATAAAGCAGCCCTACATCTCTGAGTTCTTTTATATTATTTAATTTCCATTTATGGCAATGTGGCTAATCCTATTTCAGATACACAAAACTATCAAATATACACAAAACAATAAAGCCACAGTAGTAGAATAAATGAACAACTGTTGTGTGTCTGTTCAGGGAATCATTTTCTGAGAAGTAAACTGTAACGTCTCCTTTTCATTTTTGCAAAGTGCTCAATCACTCTGGACAGACATGGAAATATTACAGTAACTGTTATACAGTTGACCAGTGGTTCCCAACTGCTGGCTCCTGACATAAAAGTGGATTGTGTGTCATTTTCAGTCACATGTGTGCATGAAAAAAAAAAGTTTAGGGAGAAAAAAATCAAATTGTGGCAACAAAACCAGATATTTTTAGCCATTTTTCTAGTGACTATTAGTGAGTATTTTAGCAAAAGGCAAAGCGACTAACAAGTTGGAGGAAGACTCAGGACAGACATGGAAATATCCATCCATCCATTTTCTACCACTTATTCCCTTTCGGGGTTGCGGGGGGCGCTGGCGCCTATCTCAGCTACAATCGGAAATATATTTTTTTTAAATCTAAATGGGGCAACAAAACCTGATATTTTCAGCCATCTTTCTGAAAACAAATACAGAAATGTTACTATTTTTTCTGGAAACAAAACCAGATGCTTTAGCTGTAGCCATTTTTCTGGTGACAAAACAAGATTATTTTAGTCAAAGTCACAGCGATTAACAAGACAAGTCTACTGTGCTATTTTTCTGTGAAATAAACTTGAATGATTTAAAAATTTGTCTCACGAGGTGATGATATGAAAAAATGTTTTTCTTCCTGAAGATAAACCATTTGACTCACACATGCTGACTCCAAATCCTCATTGATGCAGAAGCAGCAGACAATAACCAACATGATGTTTCATGTTCATTGGAAATTCCCCCGACAGCTCGTACAGCAAATGAATATGTTTGTCTTGATACAAGGAAGAACGTTAGCTAACTTAGCATCAACTTAAGACAATGATGTTGCCTAGCTAGCTAGGACTTCACTTACATCTCTCATTCCTGCTGCTTCTTCTCTGCTGCGGGCCAATAACTTTCTTAAATCCATCTAGGAGTTACCGTTTGAGTCAAATTTAAATCAAAATATTGTAATTAACAAATTGTTGTTGGCTAACGTCACCTACCTCACGCAGTCATTCGACCCCCCCACCCCTCTCTCTCTCAACCGAAGTCTCGATCCACACGTGAATAAATTACCATATTAAGTAGCCATGTGCTCATTGTTACGTGGAGTGAATACAGTAGCAATCAATTACCATACTAAGTAGTATGTGTGCTGTTGTCTATGTTATGTAGACTTAAAACTCTGAAGCGTTTTTTTTTTAATTGGTGATGTTTTTACTGGGGCACTGCAGATCAACAGTGGGGCACGTGCCCCAGTGAAATCTGTCTGGCGACGCCCCTGCTATATACCCGGTGGCAATTCAAGGAAATACGGTATATATGAAATACTTGAAAATATATCCACCACCTCAAACCCCCCATCTCCCGAAATCGGAGGTCTCAAGGTCGGCAAGTATGTCAACAAGGAGTGTGTCCGCCGCTCAAAAGCGCATCACGGGACTGCTCGCCTGTGCTCGGCACGGGGAGGGGTGACCCAGAAGATAGCGATTTTATTCAGCGTCGTTCCATATTCATAAAGGCGAATGCTAATTTGGAAGATGAGACGAGTCGCTGGGAGAAGGAGCTGAGGGATGCGGGAGACGACAGAACTCCACATCAAGCTGCAAAATCCGCACGTTGGAAAAGTTGATGGGCTGACTAAAATCCCCCACAATCACCTTTTAAAATAATGAACCTTAGCCCCGTCTTTTAAGGCTGGGACGGATCACACCCTAAATCCTGCCTTGAGCCCACTCATACCCTCCCAGCTGTCCCAGCAGATGGTCCACTAACCCCCCCCCGCCACACCACAATACACATCACTTTGGAGTACACACACATACTCAGAACCAGGCACTCTTGGGAAAAAAGTACACTTCTGGGTACAATGGTTTAGAGCAGTGCTTGTCAACCACCAGAGGTGGGTAGAGTAGCCAGAAATTGTACTCAAGTAAGAGTACTGTTACTTTAGTAATTTATTACTCAAGTAAAAGTAAGGAGTAGTCATCCAAATATTGACTTGAGTAAAAGTAAAAAGTATGTTGTGAAAAAACTACTCAAGTACTGAGTAACTGATGAGTAACCTGTTTGTTTAATGATTAGGGCAACAAATAATGCACAAAAACATAAAAATAGCAATGAGCAAATTCATAGCCAGGAACATCTCTTAAGCAACTAAAACAATAATATATATCAAATAATACATTAAAATAAAAAAATTAAGGCAGATTGAGCCACAATAACTTAACAGCACCATAGGCTCAGTAGGCATTTATTGATTGATTGATTGATTGAAACTTGTATTAGTAGATTGCACAGTACAGTACATATTCCCTACAATTGACCACTAAATGGTAACACCCCAATAAGTTTTTCAACGTTAATCAATTACTTAATAAATGACCAAGTCGAGGTGATCTACCTCATATATACATACACACACATACCATATATATATATATATATATATATATAGTATATAATTTATAGTTTTTTATTTTGCCGTTGTTGTTGACATGTTAAAGGTGTTTTAATGAATATACATGCATGTTTAACATATAGATTCCTATCTTTCATGAAGACAAGAATATAAGTTGGTGTATTACCTGATTCTGATGACTCGCATTGATTGGAATCAGACATATAGTGCTGATAATGTCCACGTTTTCAAATGGAGGAGAAAAAAAGTTCCTTTTTTCTGTCTAATACCACATGAAAGTGGTTGGTTTTTGGCATCTTATTTGTCCAGCTTCCATATTCGTTTTTATACACTTTACAAGAAATACATTGGCGGCAAACTCCGTAGCTTGCTCGCTTGTTCGCGCTGGCTTTCGGAGACTCTTATTTTGTTAGCGCAGGCGCGATGGAGATGCGCTTTTATTGTGAAGACAGGAACTGTGCGATCAGTCTTTAGGCTTTTGACGGGAAGTACGGTTGAAATAAAAAGCGTCTCTTTTCCTTTACACTTTTGATTGATTGATTGATACTTTTATTAGTAGATTGCACAGTACAGTACATATTCCGTACAGTTGACCACTAAATGGTAACACCTCAATAAGTTTTTTAACTTGTTTAGGTCGGATTCGATGTGTGACGGTCATGTGACCGCCTGGCTCTGTTTGATTGGTCCAACATCACCAGTGACTGCATGTGATTGGTGAAAAGCAGGCATGTGTAGTTCCTACTTTGAATGCGTGTCTGACAAAATCAAAACAAACAAAGCGTGCATTAACAGATCGATAAAAAAAAGTAGCGAGTAACGAGCTGATTGTAGATAAATGGAGCGGAGTAAAAGTAGCGTTTCTTCTTTATAAATATACTCAAGTAAAAGTAAAAGTATGTTGCATAAAAACTACTCTTAGAAGTACAATTTATCCCAAAAGTTACTCAAGTAGATGTAACGGAGTAAATGTAGCGCGTTACTACCCACCTCTGTCAACCACAAGTGTGCCGGGAGATACCGTCTGGTGTGCCAAGGGTGATCACAATATGCAGACGACAGCGGGAGGCAGGGTGAAGGTAAAAAGGTATCTGGTTCTCTCCGGAATGTTTCCCGATTTCCACCGAGACAACAATATTGGGGGCGTGCCTTAAAGGCACTGCCTTTGAGTGCCGGCCCAATCACATGATATCTACGGCTTTTCACACACAGACAAGTGAATGCTAGCATACTTGGTCAACAGCCATACAGGTCACACTAAGTGTGTCCGTATAAACAACTTTAACACTGTTACAAATATGCGCCACACTGTGAACCCACACCAAACAAGAATGACAAACACATTTCGGGAGAACATATGCACCGTAACACAACGTAAACACGGCAGAACAAATACTCAGAACCCTTTGCAGCACTACCCTCCAACCCCACCAACCTCAACCTCCTCATGCTCTCTCAGGGAGAGCATGTCCCAAATTCCAAGCTGCTGTTTTGAGGAATGTTAAAAAAAAAATGCACTTTGTGACTTCAATAATAAATATGGCAGTGCCATGTTGGTATTTTTTTTCCATAACGTGAGTTGATTTATTTTGGAAAACCTTGTTACATTGTTTAATGAATCCAGCGGGGCATCACGACAGAATTAGGCATAATGTGTTCATTCCACGACTGTATATACAGTATATACCGTATTTCCTTGAATTGCCGCCGGGTATATAGTATGCACCTGCCTAGAATTTCCACTGGGTCAAACTCGTCACGTCACGAGTGACACTTCACCTGTCATCATTTTCAAAACGGAGGAGGCTGATTTCAATCATTTGAAATCGCATAAAGGGAAGAAGATTAAGAGCTATTCAGTAGGATCTAAGGTCCAAGCTATTGAATATGCTAAAAAGAACAGTAAGAAGCTATGTTTTATTAATATACCGTAGCTGCGTGTGTCAAATATGAGTCCTTAAATGACTCCCGCCTCCTGGTGGTAGAGGGCGCTAGTGATCCTTCTTGCGACTACTCGGCTGCAGAAGAAGTGACAACAAGCAGCGATCGTTTATTGTACTTTTAACATGGAGGATTACATATCTAAAATAAAACAGTTTTCTAAACTGGACTTTCAATGGAAGCAGGAGGTAATAGGGGAAGATCTACATCGAGACAAAGACTTTTAAAACTGAAGAAAGATAAGGAAGACTTTTATAAACAAGTTATCGATGCTTTTGATCAGAAGGAGCTGCGCATGGACTTCATTTATAAGTAAAGGTAAGACCATAATAACGATTCTTTTATTAAATGTGCTTTTCATGATGGTATCCTTACATCACACTCAAATTTATAACCGCAGGCCTAAATTTACCGCAGGCCTGTGGTAAGCGCCGGAGTGAGAAGAGGTTTTAAAATAATTAGCGCATGCTTGCCTTTACCGCATTCCTTTGGTAAACACTGGAGTGAGAAGAGGTTTTAAATTAATTAGCGCCCCGGCGGCAATTCAAGGAAATACGGTATCGGTTGATATCGGGATATTGGACAATAACACTGTCCATTATCGGACATCTCTAACGGAGATCCTTTATTTCTCCTGCTGTCTTTCGGCGGGGTGCTTGGACCACAAAGTCCGACGGCTCGCACCGAAGGGAAGTGGAGACGGATGTGACATGACGGCGCTTTGAAGTGGAGAAACGACCTCGTGCCTCCAATGATGGCTTCTTTGACCTAGTTTTCTACCTCAACCC
This sequence comes from Nerophis ophidion, assembly GCF_033978795.1. NCBI lineage: Eukaryota > Metazoa > Chordata > Actinopteri > Syngnathiformes > Syngnathidae > Nerophis > Nerophis ophidion. The sequence goes on from NC_084631.1 coordinate 44,176,190, forward strand.
CCCCCCAGTCGTGTTCATTTGCCAGCGAGACGAGGACAAAACAGCAGCCATAACTTCATTTGCAGAGCCCCCCCCCCCCCATGCACGTGACTCGCATATCCCCAGATCTCACTTCCCGACGAGGCGGGGGTAAGCGTGAGTGTGTGTCACAAACACACACACTTCCACAACACGAGTCTCCTTTTGATGAGCGGCGTAGTGGAAGGTCACAACCTGCTGCCTCCACCACAGATGGTGCCCACAAAAGCAAGTGAGGCGGGGGCCAAAAAGTGACTCCCAATGGGTGCTGCTGGCTTCGTGGCGCGGAAACCAAGCAGCTGCCGCCGAGATCTCTTGGCAAAAAATAAAGAAAGAAAGAAAAAAAAGCGCAATCTAGAGCAGACCTGGGCAAATTAAGGCCCGGGGACCACATGTGGCCCGTTGAGGTTTTCAATCTGGCCCGCCGGACATTCCCAAATATTTTTTTAGATCTTAAAGATGTAAAGTGTAGCTGCAATTATGATGTGCACTCATGTTTTATAATGACTGTAAGTATTCAACTGTACAAATTATTTCAATGCTTGGAATCTGCGTTTATGGATGATATACTAGTTATTATAGTCATCTAATTAGTTACTATGGTCATCTAATTAGTTACTATGGTCATCTAATTAGTTACTATGCTCATCTAATTAGTTACTATGCTCATCTAATTAGTTACTATGGTCATCTAATTAGTTACTATGGTCATCTAATTAGTTACTATGCTCATCTAATTAGTTACTATGCTCATCTAATTAGTTACTATGGTCATCTAATTAGTTACTATGGTCATCTAATAAGTTACTATGGTAATCTAATTAGTTACTATAGTAATCTAATTAGTTATTATGGTAATCTACTATAGTAATCTAATTAGTTATTATGGTAATCTAATTAGTTACTATGGTCAGATAATTAGATGCTATGGTCATCTAATTAGTTACTATGGTCATCTAATTAGTTACTATGTAAAGTAATTAGTTACTATGGTCATCTAATTAGTTACTATGGTCATTTAATTAGTTACTATGGTCATCTAATTAGTTACTATGGTCATCTAATTAGTTACTATGGTCATCTAATTAGTTACTATGGTAATCTAATTAGTAAATATGGTCATCTAATTAATTACTATACTAATCTAATTAGTTATTACGGTAATCTAATTAGTTACTATGGTCATCTAATTAGTTACTATGGTAATCTAATTAGTTACTATGGTAATCTAATTAGTTACTATGGTCATCTAATTAGTTACTATGGTCATCTAATTAGT
>NC_084631.1:44182486-44189986 GCF_033978795.1 Nerophis ophidion
CTTTGCAGTCTATTCAATTGAATATGAGTTGAAAAGGATTTGCAAATCATTGTATTCTGTTTTTATTAATTATTTACACAACGTACCAACTTTACTAGTTTTGTACCTCATTACATAGAAACAGCATTCAAAAGTTTCAGATGATAGGTTGAAAACATGGTGATGAAGACATTTACGACTAAAGTTCTAATCAATCAAGTGCCTACGACTCAATGATTCCGATGATACTGCCTTCTCAGAGTTAATGAGCGTTAACTGCAGTAAATTCTCACACAGTTCATAAATATTGACGGATATGTATATATTTATATCGGCAAGAGTTACTTTTTATATTCATAGTCATATTTGAAAACAGCTAGCGTTTTTCCATTTGTTCTCTTTTCGGTTGTCCGCTAGTAAACTGCATGTGTTAACTTTGAAGCTGTATGAATGTGAGGAGTAGCCATAACTCCCTTCTTATCTCTCCCTGTCCAAGGCTTAGGAGAACAACAGATATATGAATTTGTTCTGGTAGGTTTGTGGGCGGGGGATATAGTGAAGAAGAAAGCGCATCCGTAGGGTTTTCAGATCAACTAGGCGACAAGAATTGAATGTGTTGTTTTTTTAGGTTGGTCTCTCCAAAGATTTAGAATAAATTGCAAAATACCTATTCTGTTCTGGGTTATCATTTAAAATTAAGCTTCAATCTTCATTTCTGTCTATCAAAGTTTTGTGAAGTCCAACTAGAAATTTCAAAACAATATAAGGCATTTTCTCTCCGGAGGACATCTTCAGAAGGAAACATGACGACGACCGTCATGCAGGCACTCCATACTTACAGCGTCTAAAGAAATCCTCTTCAGAACCTTGAAGCGTTTCCTGGGCTCTAATTTGTAGACGCACTTGTCTGTGACCAGCACGCCACGGTCTGTGCTTTTATTGAACCAGTTCACCTAAGACAGAAGAAAATAGGGGTTATATTTCTACATTTATAGTGTTTTTTTTATTACATACATAATCTATACTATGGAAGGTCAAATGGTACAAAATTAATAAAAAGAGAAATAATACATAGTAACTTAAATGTGTCATTTATTGTAAATTAAATAAAATGTATCAAAGTGTAATTTCATGTACATTACATTTAATTACTTAAATGTTTTTATTATTCCGTGACTCAACTAATGATTTATTAATTATTTTATAAACCTATCGGTCATTTTATCTGTCAAACTCACCCATCAAAGTCAGCGGGCGAGTCCTAACGCCTGATTAGTTAACTGGAACTTCCATTTGTTTAAACCATTAAATCATTAATTAAATCATGAAATAATTCAATACATAATAAAATAATTAAATCATTCATTAGTTTGATCATCAAATCATGAAATAAGTTGTTAAATAAGGAAATGAATACATTATCAAACAAACTATCATTTATTGAATCATTAAATAATTTAAATTGTGAAATAATTAAAAATATTATTAGATATTCAAATAAATCATTAAATAATTCAGTACATCCTAAAATACTTCAATCATTAATTAGTGGAATCATCAAATGATGACATAAGTTGTTAAATCATAAACTATATTATCAAACAATTATATCATGAAATAATTGTATAATAGAAAATTGCTAAATAATTCAAATTGTGATAGTTCACTCATAAATTAAATTACTAAATAATTCAATATAATTTTACATTGCGTTGTTGACACATTTAAAACCACTTTTAAAACTTGAACTCCAATTATAATTCATCATTGACACATTATTATTATTATTTTTTTGCTTCATTTGACCCTTTATATCCAACATCCATCCAATCACAATACGATTACGCAGAGAAATGCAAAAAGAAGAAAAAAACAAGTTGTTAAATCACAAAATAAATACATGATCAAACAAAATTATATCATGAAATAATTTATTAAATCATGATATAATTAAATTGTGCAATAATTAAAAAAATATATAATAAATCAAATAGTTCAATCGTAAATAATTAAATGATTAAATACCTCAATATAATATACATGGAGTTGTTGACACATTTAAAACCCCTTTAACATATTTAATTACAATTAAAATTCGTTATTGACACATGTAAGTCATTAGTAAGTTATAATTTTTTTTAAATTAAATTTCGCCCCATTTGACCCTTTATATTCTTCATCTATCAAATCACAATAGGATTACGCTGATAAATGCAAACACAGAAGAAAATAAAAAAACAGAAACATTCTCCACCAGATTTATGTGGCTGTACTCTCCATTGTCTTCATGAAGAATGTGACCATTAACTTCCGCTGGGAGATAACGGCAAGTTCAGCAAAATAATAAGCAAGTTCAGTCCCTTTCAGAAAAAGTCCTGATATAAATATATATATACATATATATATATACATATATATATATATATATATATATACATACAGACCCCGTTTCCATATGAGTTGGGAAATTGTGTTAGATGTAAACATAAACGGAATACAATGATTTGCAAATCCTTTTCAAGCCATATTCAGTTGAATATGCTACAAAGACAACATATTTCATGTTGAAACTCATAAACTATTTTTTTTTTGCAAATAATAATTAACTTAGAATTTCATGGCTGCAACACGTGCCGAAGTAGTTGGGAAAGGGCATGTTCACCACTGTGTTACATCACCTTTTCTTTTAACAACACTCAAACGTTTGGGAACTGAGAAAACTAATTGTTGAAGCTTTGAAAGTGGAATTCTTTCCCATTCTTGTTTTACGTAGAGCTTCAGTCGTTCAACAGTCCGGGGTCTCCGCTGTCGTATTTTACGCTTCATAATGCGCCACACATTTTCGATGCGAGACAGGTCTGGACTGCAGGCGGGCCAGGAAAGTACCCGCACTCTTTTACTACGAAGCCACGCTGTTGTAACACATGGCTTGGCATTGTTTTGCTGAAATAAGCAGGGGCGTCCATGATAACGTTGCTTGGATGACAACATATGTTGCTCCAAAACCTGTATGTACCTTTCAGCATTAATGGTGCCTTCACAGATGTGTAAGTTACCCATGCCTTGGGCACTAATGCACCCCCATACCATCACACATGCTGGCTAGAACACTTTCACCCTACAACAATCACTAATACACCTCCATACCATCACAGATGCTGGCTTTTGAACTTTGCGTCTATAACAATCCGGATGGTTATTTTCCTCTTTGTTCCGGAGGACACCACGTCCTCTGTTTCCATAAATAATTTGAAATGTGGACTCGTCTGACCACGGAACACTTTTCCACTTTGCATCAGTCCATCTTAGATGATCTCGGGCCCAGCGAAGCCGGCGGTGTTCCTGGGTGTTGTTGATAAATGGCTTTCGCTTTGCATAGTAGAGCTTTAACTTGCACTTACAAATGTAGCGACCAACTGTAGTTACTGACAGTGGTTTTATGAAGTGTTCCTGAGCCCATGTGGTGATATCTTATACACACTGATTTTGGTTTTTGATGCAGTACCGCCTGAGGAATCAAAGTTCAGTGATATCATCGCTTACGTGCAGTGATTTCTCCAGATTCTCTGAACCTTTTATTTATTTTACGGACCGTAGATATTGAAATCCCTGAATTCCTTGCAATATCTCGTTGAGAAATGTTCGAAAACTGTTCGACTATTTGCTTACAAATTGGTGACCCTCGCCCCATCCTTGTTTGTGAATTACTTAGCATTTCATGGAAGCTGCTTTTATAGCCAATCATGGCACCCACCTGTTCCCAATTAGCCTGCACACCTGTAGGATGTTCCAAATAAGTGTTTGATGAGCATTCCTCAACTTTATCAGTATTTATTGCCACCTTTCCCGTCTTTGTCACGTGTTGCTGGCATCAAATTCTAAACTTGATTATTTGCAAAAAAAAATGTTTATGAGTTTGAACATCAAATATGTTGTCTTTGTAGCATATTCAACTGAATATGGCTTGAAAAGTTTAGTTTATTAGTTTATTAAGGATCCCCAATAGTCTACACCGCAGTGGAGACTATTCTTCTTGGGGTCCAGGCAAAAAACATCACACAATCACAAAACAAAAGATTAAAATGCAGTACAACATGATCCAATAATAAAATGTCATAATACAAAAATAGCAACAACAAGGAACCAAAAAAATTACTTAATTTTCATACCAAGGATAAAAATTGCAATATAAAAATATATAAATGATAAATGGGTTGTACTTGTATAGCGCTTTTCTACCTTCAAGGTACTCAAAGCGCTTTGACACTACTTCCACATTCACACACACATTCACACACTGATGGAGGGAGCTGCCATGCAAGGCGCCAACCAGCACCCATCAGGAGCAAGGGTGAAGTGTCTTGCTCAGGACACAACGGACGTGACGAGGTTGGTTCTAGGTGGGATTTGAACCAGTGACCCTCGGGTTGCGCACGGCCACTCTCCCACTGCGCCACGCCGTCCCTTAAATGTATATATATTTTTGCAAAAAAAACAAAGGACCAATGGCCTAAAATATACACATTAGTGTACCAAAGACAAACAATAAGTGACGAAAAAGTACGATCCGTCCATTTTCTACTGCTTATCCCATAATCAATAAAATACTCAGTCAATAAAAACAGTCATGACATTAGGTCCAATCTACAATAATCTCTTTCCGCAATACTTCATATTTTAGTCTATTCTTAAAACCCACTATGCTGGTAAATGACAGCAAATCATTGTATTCCATTTATATTTACATATAACACAATTTCACAACTCATATGGAAACAGGGTTTGTGTGTGTATATATGTGTATATATATATATATATATATATATATATTAGGGGTGTAACGGTAGGTGTATTTGTATTGAACCGTTTCGGTACGGGAGTTTCGGTTCGGTACGAGGGTGTATCGAACAAGTTTGTAAACTAAAGTCTTAACAAGCTGCTCTGCAGCTGCCTCTGAGCAGTGAGCACCCAGCATTGTCCCGCCCACACAACCATCTGATTGGTTACATACAAAGCCAATCAGCAGTGAGTATTCAGAGCGCATGTTGTCAGTGCTCCGGCGTCGAGATGAGCAGATATGTGTTTAGCAGGTGAGCAGCTGACATTGTACACTCCCCAAATTATAAAAAACACCTCCCAGTCACAACTATTACAAACATCACTATGAGCCCGTTGACCTTCTAGAAACTTAAACTGCAGCTCAGCTCTCTCATAGTTTTGGGTTGAGGTGAACGCTAATTAGCTTTTAGCATTACGTTAGCTCATTTTGCTGTGCGTGTGTGCGTGTGTGTGTATAATAAGTCAACTACAGGCTTCCCAAATGCTGTAATAAATTAAGCATGATGAGTTGACCTGAAACTGTTTAAAGTTGCAGTTTTTATATGTAGAAGAAAGGTTTTGTCATTTTATTTAATCAAAGCAACAACTTGAGGCAGTTTAATGTGGATTTAAAATGGGTAGAATTATTATAGTGTTCCCAATGTTAAAAGGATTAAGCCATTGTTTACAAATTTGGTAAATAAATAACCCAAAAATGTATATTTTGTTGTTTTCTTACTGTACTGAAAATGAACTGAACCGTGACCTCTAAACCGAGGTACGTACCGAACCGAAATTTTTGTGTACCGTTACACCCCTAATACATATATATATACATACACACACACACATACACATATTACTGCACATTATAACAGAAGCTACACTTTCCATCTAAAAGACCTAAAAAAATGATTTGGGAATGTCCAGGTCTGGTGTAACACATTAAACTGTAGTTTTCCTGCAATATTCTGCTAAAATCTGATGTGGTCGATAAGTGAAAAGGAAGCAGCCAAAGATAGAAGATCATAGTGGCTACCAAGGCGGCATTATCGTTACTTCCTACGTTATTTACCATCCTGCAGAAGCCCGAGAAGAGGACTTGACTGTACTGGTCTTTGTTCCTCAGCTCCCGGGAGAAGCGAACGAAGCCGGAACTGGACTCCGGGCAGTCTCGCACCTGCAGGAATCAAAGACATGCATTATTACCAGACATCAGCTGATTCTACAGACGCACATTTCATTCGTTTGCAAAACTCTCTGTGACCTTGTTCGCCTATTTTTAATGATTGTCGTTTGTAATATTTGTAAAGGAAAGGATAGGATAGGTCTTTGTTGACATTGCACAAGTACAACAAAACTTTGTTTTTAGCACAAACCCGTTCAAGATGAGACAAAGAGTGTAGAGGGTTACGGAACAGGAGCGCTGATGCGTGGCCACAAGGCACCCCGGAAAAGTTGAGGAAAAACGTAAAAGCTGGGGAAGGATGAGTAAAAAAAATACATTTCAGACTGGGCTTCTAAGAGGGCCCAGTCTGGAGTGGGAAAAAACATCCATAGCAAAGCACATATACATATTACAACATACAGTATTTCCTTGAATTGCCGCCGGGTATTAAGTATGCGCCTGCCTAGAATTACTGCCGGGTCAAACTCGTTTCACAAAATAATTAGCGCCGGCTCAGGATTAACGTGGGTCAAACTTGTTTTCCAAAATATTATTTTTATTAGCGCATGTCTAGAATTACCGCCGGGTCAAACTCGTTTCGCCAAATAATTAGCATATGCCTAGAATTTCCACTGGATCAAACTCGTCACGTCACGAGTGACACTTCCCCTGTCATCATTTTCAAAATGGAGGAGGCTGATTTCAATCATTTAAAATCGCATAAAGGGAAGAAGATTAAGAGCTATTCAGTAGGATTTAAGGTCCAAGCTATTGAATATGCTAAAAAGAACAGTAAGCAGCTATGTTTTATTAATATACCGTAGCTGCGTGTGTCAAATATGAGTCATTAAATGACTCCCGTCTCCTGGTGGTAGAGGGCGCTAGTGATCCTTCTTGAGACTACTCGGCTGCAGAAGAAGTGACAACAAGCAGCGATCGGTTATTTTGTCCTCTCGCTTGCACTTTTAACATGGAGGATTACATATCTAAAATAAAACAGTTTTCTAAACTGGACTTTCAATGGAAGCAGGAGGTAATAAAGTAAGATCTCCATTGAGACAGAGAGACTTTTAAAACTGAAGAAAGATAAGGAAGACTTCTATAAACAAGTTATCGATGCTTTTGATCAGAAGGAGCTGCGCATGGACTTCATTTATAAGTAAAGGTAAGACCATAATAAATGTTTTTTATTAAATGTGCTTTTTATGATGGTATCCTTACATCACACTCAAATTTATAAGCGCAGGCCTAAATTTACCGCATGCCTTTGGTAAACGCCGGAGTGAGAAAAGGTTTTAAATTAATTAGCGCCCTGGCGATAATTCAAGGAAATACAGTACATCTCAAGATATGTAGCAACAGAGGGAAGGGAGTGCGGGGTCATGGTGGTAGGCCGCAGCTCTCATAACTATGGGGTGATGAAAGGTGGGGTATGTATGTATGTATGTGTGTGTGTGTGTGTGTGTGGCGTATATTTTTGTGGATGCATGTTCGTGCGTAAGCCTGCAGTGTGTCTCTTTTCCGCGGCCTTGATG
>NC_084631.1:44192486-44259986 GCF_033978795.1 Nerophis ophidion
CGACTTCCCAAAAGTGGACCTTGACCTTGTAACGTTTAAAGCATCCCATGATGGCGTAAATGGCCTTCATGCGGCGGCACCTCATGCGGGCCAGAGCTCCACGCCACACCTGTGTGAATTCAAAAAAAAAAGAGAGAGACAAAAAAGGACCACAGTGAGCGGAAAAACCAAACATGTGCTCCAATTGGACTTCTCCTGGAGACTCATCCAAGTAGGTCATTATGTAAGAAGATGGTCATTCCTAATGGACTTTTATGTAACGGCGCTCTGGATGGCATTAATGATCCCCCGTTAGCGTGAGAGGGAATTAGGATTCAAGCATACATTTCATCTATACATGAACCACCTTGGATGCCATGCACACATTCCTGGTGGCTGATTAACAGGACATGAAATCATGTCTACGTGGCAAGTAAAAGGACTGGCAGATCAATGTTTCCTCATTAAAACACAAGTAAAACTTAGCAAAATTAATATTTGTGGCACATCTAGGGTTCTACGGCAGTGGTCCCCAACCACCAGGCTTGATTGAAGATCGCAGAAGAATGTTTTAATTAAATAAACACAAAAAAACACAAGATACAATTAGTGCACCAACCGAAAAAAACTCCCTTTTTAATGACAAAAAAAAAGGATAAAACACTGAATATTGACAACATTTGAACGTCACACCCACTCTCCATCCACATATTATACAATCAAGCGAAACGCGACAAAAATGCAACAAACAGCGAAATATGAACGCGAAGGGTAAAAAAAACAAAAAAACACCTACAATCTGATATATCTGTAAACTTTAGAACTTTGTTGTAAAAATGTCCTTCCACGTCTGTCCCTGACACACACGTTTCAGGCTCTGAAAACACTCTGTGGAAACGCTCCCCACCCACACTGCTTGGTGCCTCGTCTGAGCTGCTGTGACTTACATGACCATAGTAACTAATTAGATTACCTTAGTAACTAATTAGATGACCATAGTAACTAATTAGATGACCATATTAACTAATTAGATGACCATATTAACTAATTAGATGACCATAGTAACTAATTAGATGACCATAGTAACTAATTGCATGACCATAGTAACTAATTAGATGACCATAGTAACTAATTAGATTACCTTAGTAACTAATTAGATGACCATAGTAACTAATTAGATGACCATATTAACTAATTAGATGACCATAGTAACTAATTAGATGACCATAGTAACTAATGAGATGACCATAGTAACTAATTGCATGACCATAGTAACTAATTAGATGACCATAGTAACTAATGAGATGACCATAGTAACTAATTGCATGACCATAGTAACTAATTAGATGACCATAGTAACTAATTAGATGAGCATAGTAACTAATTAGATGACCATATTAACTAATTAGATGACCATAGTAACTAATTAGATGACCATAGTAACTAATGAGATGACCATAGTAACTAATTGCATGACCATAGTAACTAATTAGATGACCATAGTAACTAATGAGATGACCATAGTAACTAATTGCATGACCATAGTAACTAATTAGATGACCATAGTAACTAATTAGATGAGCATAGTAACTAATTAGATCACCATAGTAACTAATTAGATGACCATATTAACTAATTAGATGACCATAGTAACTAATTAGATGACCATAGTAACTAATTAGATGACCATAGTAACTAATTGCATGACCATAGTAACTAATTGCATGACCATAGTAACTAATTAGATGACCACAGTAACTAATTAGATGACCATAGTAACTAATTAGATGACCATAGTAACTAATAAGATGACCATAGTAACTAATAAGATGACCATAGCAACTAATTAGATGACCATAGTAACTAATTAGATGACCATAGTAACTAATAAGATGACCATAGCAACTAATTAGATGACCATAGTAACTAATTAGATGACCATAGTAACTAATTAGATGACCATAGTAACTAATTAGATGACCATAGTAACTAATTAGATGACCATAGTAACTAGTATATCAGGCAAAAGCACAGATTCCAACCATTGAAATACCGTATTTCCTTGAATTGCCGCCGTTATTTAGTATGCGCCTGCCTAGAATTTCCGCAGGGTCAAACTCGTCACGTCACGAGTGACACTTCACCTGTCATCATTTTCAAAATGGAGGAGGCTGATTTCAATCATTTGAAATCGCATAAAGGGAAGAAGATTAAGAGCTATTCAGTAGGATTTAAGGTCCAAGCTAATGAATATGCTAAAAAGAACAGTAAGCAGCTATGTTTTGTTAATATACCGTAGCTGCGTGTGTCAAATACGAGTCATTAAATGACTCCCGCCTCCTGGTGGTAGAGGGCGCTAGTGATCCTTCTTGCGACTACTCGGCTGCAGAAGAAGTGACAACAAGCAGCGATCGTTTATTTTGTCCTCTCGCTTGCACTTTTAACATGGAGGATTACATATCTAAAATGAGACAGTTTTCTAAACTGGACTTTCAATTGAAGCAGGAATCACCTCAATATATCTCGGACCTCATCCAAATTTACATTCCTGCGCGCGCTCTGGGGTCCGAGAGCCAGTTCCAGCTCGTGGTGCCCAAGACCAGACTTAAGACCAGGGGAGACAGGACCTTCTCTGTGGTCGGCCCTAAGATCTGGAACACTCTGCCCCTCCATGTTCAAACTGCTTCCACAGTGGAGTGTTTTAAGTCTCGTATTAAGACCCACTTTTATTCTTTGGCTTTTAACACTACGTGAGTTGTGTGGTCCTCTGTCCTCTGTGGTGAAGTGAGTTATATTTATATAGCGCTTTTTCTCTAATGACTCAAAGCGCTTTACATAGTGAAACCCAATATCTAATTTCTACATTTAAAGCAGTGTGGGTGGCACTGGGAGCAGGTGGGTAAAGTGTCTTGCCCAAGGACACAACGGCAGTGACTAGGATGGCGGAAGTGGGAATCGAACCTGCAACCCTCAAGTTGCTGGCACGGCCGCTCTACCAACCGAGCTATACCGCCCCCGTTGTCCTCTGTGTTTTTTTATACACTTTGATTTCTATTTTACCGTTTTAATTGATTTTACCCTTTAAAATAGTTTTTAATCATATTCCTTTTTATATTGTTTTTTTATATTGGTTTTATATTTTATTTTTTGTTTTTATTCAGTCATTGGTGGAGCATAATATTGTTTTTTTTAATGTTGTTTTTAACATGGCTGTGGAGCACTTTGGAAACGTTATTGTTTAAATGTGCTATATAAATAAAGTGGATTGAGGTAATAAAGGAAGATCTCCATCGAGACTTTTAAAACTGAAGAAAGATAAGGAAGACTTCTATAAACAAGTTATCGATGCTTTTGATCAGAAGGAGCTGCGCATGGACTTCATTTATAAGTAAAGGTAAGACCATAATAACCTTTTTTTTATTAAATGTGCTTTTCATGATGGTATCCTTACATCACACTCAAATTTATAAGCGCAGGTCTAAATTTACTGCATGCCTTAGTGAGAAGAGGTTTTAAAATAATTAGCGTGTTACCGCATGCCTTTGGTAAGTGCCGGACTGAGAAGAGGTTTTAAATGAATTAGCGCCCCGGTGGCAATTCAAGGAAATACGGTATTTGGAAATGTCCGGCAGGCCAGATTGAAAAGCTTATTGAATGAATGAATGAATGAGTTGTACTTGTATAGCCCTTTTCTACCTTCAAGGTACTCAAAGCGCTTTGACACTACTTCCCCATTCACACACTGATGGAGGGAGCTGCCATGCAAGGCGCTAACCAGCACCCAGCATTATTGTGCCGCATGTGGCCCCCGGGTCTTGATTTGTCTATGTCTGGCACAGTGTTTATTCTATGGAAAGGCGAACTGGCTGACCTTTTGTAGGAAAAGGACCAGGATGGGGATGAGGGCGGCTCGCTCCTGTTCCAAAGTGAAAAGGGACCGCGGCGTTCGCACAAACAGCTTGGTGTGGCCGTACGCCACGTCGTCCTGGAAACCGTGCTGCTTGACGATGGCCTCCACCGCCTCCCGGTCCGAATCCATCAGGTGGTTGGGCCAGGTGTACTCACACGTCATCTTATACCTGTAGAAGGTTGCAGTAAACATCAGCGGGGAGTGAATAAGAAGTCAACTGTCATCAGTATCGCTGTTACCGTTGCAGGAAGCGAGCGTAGGGCTGCCTGTAGGCGAATCCCGCCCTGCGGACCATGACGTTCTCCAGCAGGCCCAGATAGGCCACCTGATGCTGGCAGCGAGCGTCGTCAAACAGCAGAGGGGACTTCTGTTCATTCGGCTTGATGCATCGCACGTAGTACGGCTCCTGAAAGGCAAAGGTTTTTGTCTACTTTATCACAGGTTATTATCTAGGAAGGTTGTCACTCTGCTATCAAAATAACAGTTGCTGATTTATCTCAAGCTAATTTGGATTTTTTTTTCATGAAAACAAGGTGACTCTGTAAAAAATCTGGGTATTATCTTCCACCCAACTCTCTCCTTTGAGTCACACATTAAAAGCGTTACTAAAACGGCCTTCTTTCATCTCCGTAATATCGCTAAAATTCGCTCCATTTTGTCCACCAAAGACACTGAGATCATTATCCATGCGTTTGTTACGTCTCGCCTCGATTACTGTAACGTATTATTTTGGGGTCTCCCCATGTCTAGCATTAAAAGATTACAGTTGGTACAAAATGCGGCTGCTAGACTTTTGACAAGAACAAGAAAGTTTGATCATATTACGCCTGTACTGTATATACCTTTATATACATATATACATACATATATACCTATACTGTATATACCTTTATATACATATATACATACATATATACCTATACTGTATATACCTTTATATACATATATACATACATATATACCTATACTGTATATACCTTTATATACATATATACATACATATATACCTATACTGTATATACATATATACATACATATATACCTATACTGTATATACCTTTATATACATATATACATACAAAAATACCTATACTGTATATACCTTTATATACATATATACATACATATATACCTATACTGTATATACCTTTATATACATATATACATACATATATACCTATACTGTATATACCTTTATCTACATATATACATACATATATACCTATACTGTATATACCTTTATCTACATATATACATACATATATACCTATACTGTATATACCTTTATATACATATATACATACATATATACCTATACTGTATATACCTTTATATACATATATACATACATATATACCTATACTGTATATACCTTTATATACATATATACATACATATATACCTATACTGTATATACTTTTATATACATATATACCTATACTGTATATACCTTTATATACATACATATATACCTATACTGTATATACCTTTATATACATATATACATACATATATACCTGTACTGGCTCCCCTGCACTGGCTTCCTGTGAACTTAAGATGTGACTTTAAGGTTTTACTACTTACGTATAAAATACTACACAGTCTAGCTCCATCCTATCTTGCCGATTGTATTGTACCATATGTCTCGGCAAGAAATCTGCGTTCAAAGGACTCCGGCTTATTAGTGATGCCCAAAGCCCAAAAAAAGTATGCGGGCTATAGAGCGTTTTCCGTTCGGGCTCCAGTACTCTGGAATGCCCTCCCGGTAACAGTTCGAGATGCCACCTCAGTAGAAGCATTTAAGTCTCACCTTAAAACTCATCTGTATACTCTAGCCTTTAAATAGACCTCCTTTTTAGACCAGTTGATCTGCCGTTTTTTTTTCTTTTTTCTCCTATGTCCCCCCCCTCCCTTGTGGAGGGGGTCCGGTCCGGTGACCATGGATGAAGTACTGGCTGTCCAGAGTCGGGACCCAGGATGGACCGCTCCTCGGGACCCAGGATGGACCGCTCGCCTGTGTATCGGTTGGGGACATCTCTACGCTGCTGATCCGCCTCCGCTTGAGATGGTTTCCTGTGGACGGGACACCGCTGAATGCGGTGATACAGCGGCACCGCCACTGTATAATACTGGCGGGCCAGCTCTAATGTTAATTTATTATTGCCCCAAGGGCCAAATGAAATCACATGGCGGGCCAAATTTGGCCCGCGGGCCAGAGTTGGACATCCATGCTATAGTTGGTCGCTACATCTGTAAATGCAAGTTGAAACCACTATGCAAAGCGAAAGCCATTTATCAACAACACCCAGAAACGCCGCCGGCTTCGCTGGGCCCCGAGCTCATCTAAGATGGACTGATGCAAAGTGGAAAAGTGTTCTGCGGTCTGACGAGTCCGCATTTCAAACTATATTTGGAAACAGAGGACGTGGTGTCCTGTAGAACAAAGAGGAAAATAACCATTCGGATTGTTATAGGCGCAAAGTTGAAAAGCCAGCATGTGTGATGGTATGGGGGTGTATTAGTGCCCAAGGCATGGGTAACTTACACATCTGTGAAGGCACCATTAATGCTGAAAGGTACGTACAGGTTTTGGAGGAACATATGTTAACATCCAAGCAACGTTATCATGGACGCCCCTGCTTATTTCAGCAAGACAAGTGTTACAACAGCGTAGCTTCATAAAAAAAAAGAGTGTGGGTACTCTCCTGGCCCGCCTGCAGTCCAGACCTGTCTCCCATCGAAAATGTGTGGTGCATTTTTAAGAGTAAAATACGACACCAAGACCCCGGACTGTTGAACGACTGAAGCTCTACATAATCAATCAATCAATCAATCAATGTTTATTTATATAGCCCCAAATCACAAATGTCTCAAAGGACTGCACAAATCATTACGACTACAACATCCTCAGAAGAACCCACAAAAGGGCAAGGAAAACTCACACCCAGTGGGCAGGGAGAATTCACATCCAGTGGGACGCCAGTGACAATGCTGACTATGAGAAACCTTGGAGAGGACCTCAGATGTGGGCAACCCCCCCCCTAGGGGACCGAAAGCAATGGATGTCGAGCGGGTCTAACATGATACTGTGAAAGTTCAATCCATAGTGGCTCCAACACAGCCGCGACAGTTCAGTTCAAAGCGGATCCAAGACAGCAGCGAGAGTCCCGTCCACAGGAAGCCATCTCAAGCGGAAAGAATGGGAAATAATTCCACTTTCAAAGCTTCAACAATTAGTTTCCTCAGTTCCCAAAAGTTTATTGAGTGTTGTTAAAAGAAAAGGTGATGTAACACAGTGGTGAACATGCCCTTTCCCAACTACTTTGGTACATGTTGCAGGCATGAAATTCTAAACTAATTATTATTTGCAAAAAAAAATAAAGTTTATGAGTTTGAACATCAAATATCTTGTCTTTGTAGCATATTCAACTGAATATGGCTCGAAAAAGATTTGCAAATCATTGTATTCCGTTTATATTTACATCTAACACAATTTCCCAACTCATATGGAAACGGGGTTTGTATAATCCCTAATCTCATATGAATCAATTCTATTGACGGAATTCTAAATTCAAAGATCAATTAAATCCTAACTAAACTTTATTTTTTCTGTATATTTGACTGACTTCACCATATTACTGGTCTCACATGTCGCAATGTTTGGTCCAGTATATTTCACACGTGGCCGGTGAGTCATCTCTCGAGCTGAGTGTTGTGTTTGAACGCTGCTTTGCACAGATGACGTTTGATTGGCCAATTGAGTGATTGCGAACTATGATGGACGTGAGCTCAATTAGACGCCGCCGAGCAGCTGAGGCTCATCCGGTGCAGGGTTTATTAAAAGGCACACTGAAGTGCAGATGGATGGGATCACATCAACAGGTCCGTCTGAGGGACACACTATCTTGTTACAGGACTGAGAAACCAAGTGGGTGCACTGAGTGGATGCTTGTGCGGTTTTAAGGCCATTGTGCAGACCGAAGGCACATTTTAATAACAATGGATAATCTTTAGACAACATTGATCAAACTGCAAAATAACCGATATTCAAAAAAATAGTTCATATAGGTATAAATTGTGCATAGTAGAGTAGACCTTTGTGCTTTAAGCCCTCTTTGTTTTACAAACCCCGTTTCCAGATGAGTTGGGAAATTATGTTAGATGTAAATATAAACAGAATACAATGATTTGCAAATCCTTTTCAACCCATAATCAGTTGAATATGCTACAAAGACGTATTTTACACTTCATAATGCGCCACACATTTTCCATGGGAGACAGGTCTGGGCTGCAGGCGGGCCAGGAAAGTACCCGCACTCTTTTTTTACGAAACCACGCTGTTGTAACACGTGGCTTGGCATTGTCTTGCTGAAATAAGCAGGGGCGTCCATGATAACGTTGCTTGGATGACAACATATGTTGCTCCAAAACCTGTATGTACCTTTCAGCATTAATGGTGCCTTCACAGATGTGTAAGTTGAATGAATGAATGAATGGTTTATTTTGAGCCATGCAAACAAAAGAATGACATGAAATACAAAAGAGATGTATATATATACACATTATTTTTATACCTACATGGAAAACATTACATGTGACTAATCTTTTGTAGATGTCAAGATTGGCTCAAAAGGGAGTGGGAAGAAGTAAACGTATTAGGTCCCACCCCTATACATATACAATATATATATATACAATATATAATACAATAATATATATATAATTCAATTCAGTGGTTGCTGCGTAGATGCTATATATTATCTATATATAATAAATTTAAATTCACACACACTTACATATATATGTGCACACACATACATACACAACACACACATATATACACACACATATATACAATTTGTATATATATATATATATATATATATATATATATATATATATATATATATATATATACACACATAATCACATACATACACACATGCAAAATACACACATATCCATCATATACACACACACCTATATAAATACTATATATATATAATAGTATATATAATATACACTTTTGTCTAAACATTAACAGTTTTTGGTGCCTATGGGAACAAGCTTTCATTTTGACTGTTACCCATGCCTTGGGCACTAATACACCCCCATACCATCACAGATGCTGGCTTTTCAACTTTGCTCCAATCACAATCTGGATGGTAATTTTCCTCTTTGTTCCGGAGGACACCACGTCCACAGTTTCCAAATAAAATTTGAAATGTGGACTCGTCAGACCACAGAACACTTTTTCACTTTGCATAAGTCCATCCGCCCAGCGTAGCTGGCGGCGTTTCTGGGTGTTGTTGATAAATGGCTTTCGCTTTGCATAGTAGTTTTAACTTGCACTTACAGATGTAGCGACCAACTGTAGATACTGACAGTAGTTTTATGAAGTGTTCCTGAGCCCATGTGGTGACATCCTTTACACACTGATGTCTGTTTTTGATGCAGTACAGCCTGAGGGGTCAAAGGTCTGTAATATCATCGCTTACGTGCAGTGATTTCTCCAGATTCTCTGAACCTTTTGATGATTTTACAGACCGTAGATGGTAAAATCCCTAAATTCCTTGCAATAGCTCGTTGAGAAATGTTGTTCTAAAACTGTTTGACGATTTGTTTACAAAGTGGTAACCCTCGTTCCATCCTTGTTTGTGAATTACTTAGCATTTATCGATAACAGTCTGCATGGTTCGCTTCCCCTTTCGGTCCGGATGACACAATGTCAAATATTTCCAAAAACAATTTAAAATGTGAACTCTTCAGACCACAGAACACTTTTCCACTTTGCATCAGTCCATCTTTGATGATCTCGGGCCCAGAGAAGCCGGCGGCGTTTCTGGATGTTGTTGATAAATGCCTTTCGCTTTGCATAGTAGAGCTTTAACTTGCACTTACAGATGTAGCGACAAACTGTATTTAGTGACAGTGGTTTTCTGAAGTGTTCCTGAGCCCATGTGGTGATATCCTTTAGAGATTGATGTCGGTTTTTGATACAGTGCCGTCTGATGGATGGAAGGTCACAGTCATTCAATGTTGGTTTCCGGCCATGCCGCTTACGTGGAGTGATTTCTCCAGATTCTCTGAACCTTTTGATGATATTATGGAGCGTAGATGTTGAAATCCCTCAATTTCTTGCAATGTCACTTTGAGAAAGGTTGTTCTTAAACTGTTTGACTATTTGCTCACGCAGTTGTGGACAAAGGGGTGTACCTCGCCCCATCCTTTCTTGGGAAAGACTGAGCCTTTTTTGGGAAGCTGTTTTTATAGCCAATCATGGCACCCACCTGTTCCCAATTAGCCTGCACACCTGTGGGATGTTCCAAATAAGTGTTTGATGAGCATTATCAGTATTTATTGCCACCTTTCCCAACTTCTTTGTCACGTGCTGCTGGCATCAAATTCTAAAGTTAATGATTATTTGCAAAAAAAAAAATTAAGTTTATGAGTTTGAACATCAAATATGTTGTCTTTGTAGCATATTCAACTGAATATGGCTTGAAAAAGATTTGCAAATCATTGTATTCTGTTTATATTTACATCTAACACAATTTCCCAACTCATATGGAAACAGGGTTTGTAACTTAGGTACCCCAGCTTTAAGAAAACATTGAAAAGAATTGAAGTAATGCAGCCAAACGCCCAGCAGAAAGTGCACAATACAGACCTTGCAGGCCAGTTTCTCCACTAAGGCAATAATGGAGTTCTTGAAGAGAGTGGCTGCTGTAAGAGGTCGCTTCGTGACCTCGGTGATGCCGAGTTGGCCGTCTGGCCACATCTCCTTCATGACTGGGTTGGAGCTTAAAAAGAAGGGCAGAAAAGAGAAAAAGGGACGTGATTCAATAGGCGATGTTGAGGAGAATCCAGGCGTCCACTCGGCCTGGTTCCTCTAGAGTCCTGATGGGTGTGTTTGGCACCTGTGGTACATGAGGCGCTTGAAATCTTGGAAGAGCAGGTCTCGGTTTTTGTCCAGGAAGCCCTCCACGGAATATCTGTAATAGATAGACGGCGAGGGAGAGTAATAAAGACTTTATGAGCAAAAGTCGTTCAGGTTGGAGGTCAAAGCTGGAGAGAACTTGGAGAAAAATCAAGATGTCCGAACTCCGGATGTCAGAATGTGTGCGAGTGCAGGGCTCACATCACTATTTCTCCTCGCCATTGCTTTATAACAGGGGTCTCAAACTCAGTTCACCTGGGGGCCACTGGTTGCAGAGTCTGGGTGAGGCCGGGCCGCAAGAAAAGAAAATATTGTAGCGTCCCGGAAGAGTTAGTGCTGCAACGGGTTCTGGGTATTTGTTCTGTTTTGTTTATGTTGTGTTACGGTGTGGATGTTCTCCCGAATTGTGTTTGTCATTCTTGTTTGGTGTGGGTTCAAAGTGTGGTGCATATTTGTAGCAGTGTTAAAGTTGTTTATACGGCCACCCTCAGTGTGACCTGTATGGTTGTTGACCAAGTATGCCTTGCATTCACTTTGTGTGAAAAGCCGTAGATATGTGACTGGGCCGGCGTGCACAGGCAGTGCCTTTAAAGGCCTACTGAAATGAGATTTTCTTATTTAAAACGGGGATAGCAGGTCCATTCTATGTGTCATACTTGATCATTTCGCCATATTGCCATATTTTTGCTGAACGGATTTAGTAGAGAACATAAACGATAAAGTTTGCAACTTTTGGTCACTAATAAAAAAGCCTTGCCTGTACAGGAAGTAGCAGACGATGTGCGTGTGACATCACCGGTGTGAGGGCCACTCACATCTGAACATTGTTTACAATCACATGGTCACCAGCAGCTAGAGCAATTCGGACCGAGAAAGCGACAAATTTCCCATTAATTTGAGCGAGGATGAAAGATTTGTGGATGAGGATATTGATAGTGAAGGACTAGAAAAATAAAGAAATAAACAAATGAAATAAAAAGCGACGGCTTCGGGCGGCGGCAGTGTGAGCGTTTCAGATGTAGTTAGACACATTTACTAGGATAAATGTGGAAGATCCCTTCTCTGCTTATTGTTTTAATAGTGTTTTAGTGAGATTGTAAAGACATACCTGAAAGTCTGATGGCTGCGGTGAACGCCAGTGTCTCAGAGAGAAGCCGAGCTCACAGCTGCCTTTTTTGACAGCTGCTGCAGGAGGACGCATAATCCACTGATGTCTCGAGTAAGATATATATCACAATTTTCCCTTCCAAAAACACGCTGGTTGACGTAGAGAAACATGCTCGCTTGACCGCTCTGTGTTAAAGCTTCACAACAAACAAAGAAACACCGGCTGTGTTTCGGTTGCTAAAGGCAGCTGCAATCCACCGCTTTTCACCAACAGCATTCTTCTTTGACGTCTCCATTATTTAATTGAACAAATTGCAAAAGACTCAGCAACACAGATGTCCAAATTACTGTGTAATTATGCGATGAAAAGAGACGACTTTTAGCCGTAAGTGGTGCTGGGCTAAAATGTCCCCTCCAACCAATGACGTCACAAACACACGTCCTCATACGAGTCATCATTCCGCGACGTTTTCAACAAGAAACTCCGCGGGAAATTTTAAATTGTAATTTAGTAAACTAAAGCGGCCGTATTGGCATGTGTTGCAATGTTAATATTTCATCATTGATATATAAACTATCAGACTGCGTGGTCGCTAGTAGTGGCTTTCAGTAGGCCTTTAATGTTTATTGGCGCGCTGTACTTCTCCCTACGTCCGTGTACCACTCCGTACAGCAGTGTTTTAAAAAGTAATACATTTAACTTCTGGAAACTGATACCGATAATTTCCGATATTACATTCTAAAGCATTTATCGGCAGTCCGATATTACCGGACATCTCTACAAATAACGGTTTGAATTGGTTATTGGGGACTGTTATTACTGACGGACAGGTGTCGCAATGTGACGTAAGAAAACCCTCGTCTCCTGTCGCTTCCATTCATTTACCGCTTTTCCACTAACGCGGGGGTAGGCAACCGAGAACGTTGAAAGAGCCATTTTGGAGCAAAATAACACAACACTGTCAAGCGCTATTCATATAAAACTCGCGGCCCGCACTAACAGACTTTCATATTAAGGTGGAGACCGCAAAACAACATCTCAGGGGTCTCAGACGGTGTTTTAAAAGGACACCGCTTCGCACGTTTACTAAATAGGACGACGTTTGGGCGGCTTTGTGAGCATCGTCGCTCATGTCATTCAGGGCGGCAGTTTGAACATAATCCAGACCACAGATAATGACAAAATTAAGTATTTGTTACTTAGAATACGTTCCCTATACTAAAGTGTTACCAAAAACATAACTTTGTCTTGAATTTGAAAAATGTTTATTTTTTTATTTTTCACTAATGAAGGGTTCGGTGAATGCGCATATGAAACTGGTGGGGTTCGGTACCTCCATCAAGGTTAAGAACCACTGCTCTAAAGGCTTAGTGGCCACATGCGTGGACAGCACATTTAAGCTCTTATTTCCAAAATTGTGTACACTACTGAATTGGGGTCTTATGGCCACTTATGTGGACACTTATACTGCCATCATTGTGGTGTCAGAAGAGTATAACATACAATGGAATTTGGAAAAAAAAGAAGTGTAAAAATAAGAATTAGCATGTCACTAAACATGAAGTACACGTTTGTGTATTTATGGACTAAGTACATCACATCAAAAGATGATTCTTAGTTTTTATTCTAATTAGGGTCCAATAAGCCCAAATAGTGAAGTGAATTATATTTATATAGCGCTTTTCTCTAGTGACTCAAAGCGCTTTTACATAGTGGAACCCAATATCTAAGTAACATCTAAACCAGTGTGGGTGGCACTGGGAGCAGGTGGGTAAAGTGTCTTGCCCAAGGACATAACGGCAGTGACTAGGATGGTGTAAGCGGGGATCGAACCTGGAACCCTCAAGTTCCTGACATGGCCACTCGACCAACCAGGTGCTGGAGCCTATCTCAGCTACAATCGAGCGGAAGGCCGGGTTCACCCTGGACAAGTCGCTACCTCATCACAGGGCCAACACAGATAGACAGACAACATTCACACACTAAGGCCAATTTAGTGTTGCCGATCAACCTATCCCCAGGTGCATGTCTTTGGAGGAAGCCGGAGTACCCGGAGGGAACCCGCGCAGTCACGGAGAGAACATGCAAACTCCACACAGAAAGATCCCGAGTCCGGGATTGAACTCAGGACCTTCGTATTGTGGGGCACATGCACTAACCCCTGCGACACCGCGCTTTTAATTTTAGTGTATTAATAGGATAATACATTTGCATTAAGTGGGCGTGGCCTTTGTGCAAAAGCATGGAGTTATTATGGGATGCATCGCGCTGAATAGCAAAGACAAATAAAAAATAAGCATGTAAAAAAAACAGCTTGGACCTTAAGAGGTTAACTAATGCGCCGTATAATCCGGGGCGCTTTATATATGAAAAAAAGATCAAAAATAGACCAGTCATCGGCAGTGCACCTTATAATCGGGAAAATACGGTATGCAAATGACACCACGTCATATTGAGACCACACCCCTGGGCCCGCCTCACATCCATGGAAACACTGAAATGCTGGCCAGTCCATCAACATCCATCAAATTTGTACAAACGTTTGTACTTGGAGAGAGGCTCACCATGCCAGAGGTGTCCTATGGCTCACAACCACCTGAACGGATTTCCAGTTGAAGTTTGCCATGGAGCTCAGGAAAAGTCGAAACGTATCAGAGCGAGCGGCGACATTCACTTAAAAGGACAGGCCTGACAGGGGAGGACACGCAGGGAGAAGGGCAGATGCTCTCCAGAGATGAGACGCCTCAAAGGAAAGTGAAGGTCAATACCGACACATGGGGAGGGAGACGGGACCCGGGCGACCACCGTGTCAGATGTCATGCACTTGATCAATCCATCAGCAGAAAGGCTGCGGGCAACTTTGTGTACATGACAAAGCTGACGTCAGGTAAAGGTTGCCGTATTGCAGCGGGAGGAAAAAGAAAGAGGACGGGCAAAGTAGGTCAAAGCGTGTGTCGGTTCAGAGAGAGAGAGGGGGGGTGGTATATTTAGCTCCAGTGAGCTTTGACTCAGATAGGAGGAGATAGAGGGTGGGCAGCACCAGCCTGGAGGAGAGACAGCTCATGGGGAGTGACCTGGACCTAAGCACACACTCCAGTCTGGCATGCGGCGTTTACACAAACTGCACGGCATAAAATGAGCTAAGAATATAGAGAGGCGTAAAAAGCTGTCAGTGATGTACCAGCAGGCATTTTAAATACTGTTGATTACTTGTTTACATGCAAAACTGCAGATGTGGGAACAAGCATCAAATCAATGACTGTGGCATGAATAAATCACTGAAGAGGTTCGAATTTTAGAGTACTGTATTTCCTTGAATTACCGCCGGGTATATAGTATGCGCCTGACTGGAATTACTGCCGGGTCAAACTCGTTTCGCAAAATAATTAGCGCATGCTTAGCAGCTGGATTAACAAATTCGTTTCGCAAAATATTATTTTTATTAGCGCATGTCTAGAATTTCCGCCGGGTCCAACTCCTTTCGCCAAATAATTAGCATATGCCTAGAACTTCCGCCGGGTCAAACTCGTCACGTCACGAGTGACACTTCACCTGTCATCATTTTCAAAATGGAGGAGGCTGATTTCAATCATTTGAAATCGCATAAAGGGAAGAAGATTAAGAGCTATTCAGCAGGATTTAAGGTCCAAGCTATTGAATATGCTAAAAAGAAGAGTAAGCAGCTATGGTTTCTTAATATACCGTAGCTGCGTGTGTCAAATATGAGTCATTAAATGACTCCCGCCTCCTGGTGGTAGAGGGCACTAGTGATCCTTCGTGCGACTACTCGGCTGCGGAAGAAGTGACAACAAGCAGCAAGAGTGAGCAGCGATCCTTTATTTTTTCCTCTCGCTTGTACTTTTAACATGGAGGATTACATATCTAAAATAAAACGGTTTTTTAAACTGGACTTTCAATGGAAGCAGGAGGTAATAAAGGAAGATCTCCATCGAGACAGAGAGACATTTAAAACCGAAGAAAGATAAGGAAGACTTCTATAAACAAGTTATCGATGCTTTTGATCAGAAGGAGCTGCGCATGGACTTCATTTATAAGTAAAGGCAAGACCACTATGGACTGGACTCTCACACTATTATGTTGGATCCACTATGGACTGGACTCTCACTATTATGTTAGATCCACTATGGACTGGACTCTCACTATTATGTTAGATCCACTATGGACATAACTCTCACACTATTATGTTAGATCCACTATGGACTGGACTCTCACTATTGTGTTAGATCCACTATGGACTGGACTCTCACTATTATGTTAGATCCACTATGGACTGGACTCTCACTACTATGTTAGATCCACTATGGACTGGACTCTCACACATTTTCAAAATGGAGGAAGCTGATTTCAATCATTTGAAATCGCATAAAGGGAAGAAGATTAAGAGCTATTCAGTAGGATTTAAGGTCCAAGCTATTGAATATGCTAAAAAGAACAGTAAGCAGCTATGGTTTCTTAATATACCGTAGCTGCGTGTGTCAAATAGGAGTCATTAAATGACTCCTGCCTCCTGGTGGTAGAGGGCGCTAGTGATCCTTCTTGCGACTACTCGGCTGCAGAAGAAGTGACAACAAGCAGCAAGAGTGAGCAGCGATCCTTTATTTTTTCCTCTCGCTTGTACTTTTAACATGGAGGATTACATATCTAAAATAAAACAGTTTTCTAAACTGGACTTTCAATGGAAGCAGGAGGTAATAAAGGAAGATCTCCATCGAGACAGAGAGACTTTTAAAACCGAAGAAAGATAAGGAAGACTTCTATAAACAAGTTATCGATGCTTTTGATCAGAAGGAGCTGGCATGGACTTCATTTATAAGTAAAAGTAAGACCATAATAACGTTTTATTTTATTAAATGTGCTTTTCATGATGGTATCCTTACATCACACTCAAATTTATAAGCGCAGGCCTAAATTTACCGCATGCCTTTGGTAAGCGCCGGAGTGAGAAGAGGTTTTAAATTAATTAGCGCCCCGGCGGCAATTCAAGGAAATACAGTATGTTTTTTTCCTTCTACATTATGCATTTTCGGCACGTGCGACTTATACTCCGAAAAATACGATATTCCAAATGGCAGCCACTGTAACTGTTTGTGTTAGTGGAAGGAAAAAAAAAGGTCAATAAATCCTATCGAAGTTCTTCTTGCTACATGACAAAAGTGTCTCGTCCCTCCCCGTCCTGCCTGGATGTGTTCATGTCCGACCCCGCTTGAGATTGAGGGCAGTACACGTGAGCGCCCTGGCTGTGCTGATGAGGGCCACAGACCTCCAGCAACCTCTGGGACATTAAGGCAGGCAAGGAAGAGGACACCATGGAACTACATCTTAAATTGTACAAACCCCAAAACCAGTGAAGTTGGCACATTGTCTAAATCAGGGGTGTCAAACATAAGGCCCGGGGGCCGGATCAGGCCCTAGAACAGGTTTTATCCGGCCCGCGGGATGAGTTTACTAAGTATAAAAATAAGCCCAAATTTTTTGAATGAAAGAAACTGCTGTTCTAAATGTGTCCACTAGATGTCAATATAGCAATTCTTTGTATCTTCGTAGATGCTACATCCATCCATTTTCTACCGCTTATTCCCTTTCGGGCTCGCGGGGGGCGCTGGCGCCTATCTCAGCTACAATCGGGCGGAAGGCGGGGTACACCCTGGACAAGTCGCCACCTCATCGCAGGGCCAACACAGACAGACAACATTCACACTCACATTCACACACTAGGGACCATTTAGTGTTGCCAATCAACCTATCCCCAGGTGCATGTCTTTGGAAGTGGGAGGAAGCCGGAGTACCCGGAGGGAACCCACGCATTCACGGGGAGAACATGCAAACTCCACACAGAAAGATCCCGAGCCTGAGGCAAACGCACTAACCCCTCTGCCACCGATAAGCTTTTTTCTAGTCCTTCACTCTCACTTTCCTCATCCACAAATCTTTCATCCTCTCTCAAATTAATGGGGACATCTTCGCTTTCTCGGTCCGAATCGCTCTCGCTGCTGGTGGCCATGATTGTAAATGTTCAGATGTGAGGAGCTCCACAACCCGTGACGTCACGCGCACATCGTCTGCTACTTCCGGTACAGGCAAGGCTTTTTTATCAGCACCAAAAGTTGTGAACTTTATCGTAGATGCGAAATATGTTAAAAAAGATTTTTTTTTTTTTTTTTTTTTTAAGCACATGGTGTTATGCTCCAGCACTATCTCGCGACGCAGAAAGGGACAAGCGGTAGAAAATGGATGGATAAACGGATGTTAGTACATCAGTTGAGGAAAACGAGCAAACTACATAAATAACATTGTGTAATTTGATTTTTTTATTTTATTTTGATAGCTGGGAAATTAACACCAATGAGTTGACTGATGATTATTATCACATCATTTATTTGAAAAGTACAAATAACGACAAAAAAAGATGGAAACCTACTAACCGCAACATGTAAGTGTAAAAAAACCCTCCAACAACATTATGATTTGAACATTTTCAGATTATGCTTGTTTTATTTTTAAACAAAGAAAACAATCTGAAGTTTTGTTATTTTTAAGTTATGGTGCCGTGATTTTACCAGTCCGGCCCACTTGAGAGTAGATTTTTCTCCATGAGGCCCCTGATCTAAAATGACTTTGACACTCCTGGTCTAAATGGTAAATAAAAACAGAATAAAATGTTTAGCAAATCCTTTTCAACCTATATTTCATTTAAATACACTTCAAAGACAAGATATTTAACGTTCAAACTGGAAAAACCTTGTTATTTTTTGCAAATGTTAGCTCATTTGGAACTTGATGCCCGCAACGTCTTTCATAAAAGCTGGCACAAATGGCCAAAAAGACCGAGAAGGTTGAGGAATGCTCTTCAAACACTTATATGGAACATCCCACAGGTGAAGAGGCTAATTGGGAACAGGTGGGTGCCATGATTGGCTATAAAAGCAGCTTCCGTGAAATTCTCAGTCCTTCACAAAGAAGGATGGGGCGAGGGTCACCATTTTGTGAACAAATGCGTGAGCAAATTGTCCAACAGTTTAAGAACAACGTTTGCCGACCAACTATTGCAAGGAATTTAGAGACGTCATCATCTACGATCCGTAATATCATCAAAAGGTTCAGCAAATCTGGATAAATCACAGCACGTAAGCAGCAATTCCATCCCTCAGGAGGTAGTATTGCATCAAAAAGCGACATTAGTGTAAAGGATATCACCACATGGGCTCAGGAACACTTCATAAAACCACTGTCGGTAACTACAGTTGGTCGCTAGATCTGTAAGTGCAAGTTAAAACTCAACTAGGCAAAGCCGTTTATCAACAACACCCAGAAACGCTGTTGGCTTCTCTGGGCCTGAGCTCATCTAAGATGGACTGATGCAAAGTGTTCTGTGGTTTGATGAGTGCACATTTCAAATTGTTTTTGGAAACGGTGGACGTGGTGTCCTCCGGATCAAAGAGGAAAAGAACAATCCGGATTGTTATAGGCGCAAAGTTAAAAAGCCAGCATCTGTGATACTATGAGGGTGTATTAATAATTAATAATGTTAAAAGGTACACACTGGTACCCACTGGGTGTGAGTTTTCCTTGCCCTTATGTGGGCCTACCGAGGATGTTGTAGTGGTTCGTGTTGTGGTTTGTGCAGCCCTTTGAGACACTAGTGATTTAGGGCTATATAAGTAAACATTGTTTGATTGATTGATTGATTGATTGATTAATGCCCAAGGCATGGGTAACTTACACATCTGTGAAGCCACCATTAATGCTGAAAGGTACATACAAGGTTTTGAAGCTACATATGTTGCCATCCAAGCAATGTTATCATGGACGCCCCTGCTTATTCCAGCAAGACAATGCCAGCCATGTATTACAACAGAGTGGCTTCATAGTAAAAGAGTGCAAGTACTAGACTAGACTGCCATTGTGCCAACTTCACTGGTTTTGGGTTTTGTATATAATTTAAAAAAAAAAGACCCATATTGTTGCCTTTAGTATCAAACACAGAAGATGTGTTTAAACTCCCAAGCAGTAAATAATAAACACCACTGGAATGTTTCTTTTAATGCAACAAACGTCCTAAACTGACCTCTTAATAGGATCATTGGGATTACACTTCTCAACCCCGGCCCAAAACATGCGGAGAATGACGTCACACGGGAGGTTAGAGACTTAACGCGGCGGACTCACGTGACATCTCCGGCGTAGTGGCGGATTCGGAAGTGCTTCTGGAAGTCCATGCTTTTGTCAGCGGGGCTGAGCTGGAGGAGACAAAATGCAAAAGTGGAATAAAATAGAAAAGTTTGTTTTCATACACAGACGTCGCTTTCAATTTGTGCTGAAACAACAAACCTGCCAACGGGAGAAACTCTGCCCTCTTCTGGCAGAAACTCAGTTTTTGTAAGTTATGGCCAACTTTATTTAATTGTTTTGCTTGTTTGCCATTTCCCCTAATTACTCATAATTACTGCATGTAAGATATGCAGGATTCTTTGCAATATTTGCCTACTACATTTGTAGCATTTACATCCAACAGTCATGTTACTTGTTTTGGTTTAGTGCATTGATGTCCAATCTACGGCCTGTGGGACGTGTGCGGCCCGGCGGGGCCCTTTGATTGATTGATTCTTTTATTAGTAGATTGCACAGTACAGTACATATTCCCTACAATTGACCACTAAATGGTAACACCCCAATAAGTTTTTCAACTTGTTTAAGTCGGGGTCCACGTTAATCAATTCATGGTACAAATATATACTATCAACATAATACAGTCATCACACAAGTTAATCATCATAGTATATACATTGAATTATTGACATTATTTACAATCCGGGGGGTGGGATGAGGAGCTTTGGTTGATATCAGTACTTCAGTCATCAACAATTGCATCAACAGAGAAATGTGGACATTGAAACAGTGTAGGTCTTATTTAGTAGGATATGTACAGCCAGCAGAGAACATAGTGAGTTCACATAGCATAAGAACAAGTATATACATTAGAAGTACATTTGAGTTGTTTATAATCCGGGGAGATGGGATGTGAATGGAGGAGGGTATTAGTAAAGTGTTGAAGTTGCCTGGAGTGCTTTTGAAGGAATATAGAGATGCACTTACTTTTATACCTGTTGGGAGTGCATTCCACATTGATGTGGCGTAGAAAGAGAATGTGTTAAGACCTTTGTTAGATCGGAATCTGGGTTTAACGTGGTTTGTGGAGCTCCCCCTGGTGTTGTGGTTATGGCGGTCAAGGAAGTAATTTGACATGTACTTCGGTATCAAGGAGGTGTAGCGGATTTTATAGACTAGGCTCAGTGCAAGTTGTTTCACTCTGTCCTCCACCCTGAGCCAGCCCACTTTGGAGAAGTGGGTTGGATTGAGGTGTGATCTGGGGTGGAGGTCTAAAAGTAACCGGACTAGCTTATTCTGAGTCCAAAGTTATGTTTTCAGATGAAAGTAAATGTTGTATCTCCTTTGGAAATCAAGGTCCCAGAGTCTGGAGGAAGACAGGAGAGGCACAGAATCCACGTTGCCTGAAGTCCAGTGTCAAAGTTCCACAATGGGTAATGGTCTGGGGTGCCATGTCATCTGCTGGTGTTGGTCCACTGTGTTTCCTGAGGTCTAGGGTCAATGCAGCAGTCTACCAGGAAGTTTTACAACACTTTATGCTGCCTGCCGCCGACCAATTTTATGGAGGTGAAGATTTCATTTTCCAACATGACTTGGCTCCTGCACACAGTACCAAATCTACCAGTACCTGGTTTAAGGACCATGGTATCCCTGTTCTTGATTGGCCTGCAAACTCACCTGACCTTAACCCCATAGAAAAGCTATGAGGTATTGTGAAGCGGAAGATGCCAGAGCCAACAATGAAGAGCTGAAGGCCACTATTAAAGCAAGCTGGGCTCTCATAACACCTGAGGGTGCAACAGACTGGTGGACTCCATGCAACAGACTGGTGGACTCCATGCAACAGACTGGTGGACTCCATGCAACAGACTGGTGGACTCCATGCAACAGACTGGTGGACTCCATGCAACAGACTGGTGGACTCCATGCAACAGACTGGTGGACTCCATGCAACAGACTGGTGGACTCCATGCCACGCCGTATTGCTGCAGCAATTCAGGCAAAAGGAGCTGCAACTAAGTATTGATTGCCGTACATGCTGAAACTTTCCATCTTTATACTTTTCACTTGGCCCACATTTCTAAAAAATATTTTTTGGTACTAGTCGTAACTAATATTCAAATTTTCTGAGATACTGAATTTGGGATTTTCAGTAATTGTCAGTACTAATCATCAACATTTAAAGAAATAAACATTTCAAATATATCACTATGTGTGTAATGAATTGATATAATACGTAAGTTTCACATTCTGAATATAATTACTGAAATAAATCAACTTTTTCATGATATTCTAATAATATGAACAGCACCTGTAGTAACAATTATTTTTATCGCATTGATTTTTATTTTAACGTTGATGTTCCAGGCAGTTGAATTTTCAGTAAAGGTATAGGTTAGGCAAATATAAGCTTTGGCTTCAGCCTATTCCTTTTTCGGCCATTCTTTTGTGTGTGTTTGTTGATATGAATAACCTGTACTGTTAAACTGATCACACAAAATGGTTGATTGATTATATAGGTGGTTCTCAAATGGGGGTACTTGAAGGTATGCCAAGGGGTACGTGAGATTTTTTTTAAATATTCTAAAAATGGCAAAAATTAAAAAATCCTTTATAAATATATTCATTGAATAATACTTCAACAAAATATGAATGTAAGTTCATAAACTCTGAAAAGAAATGCAACAATGCAATATTCATTTTTGTGGACATGTTCCATAAATATTGATGTTAAAGATTTCCTTTTTTGTGAAGTTGATGAATCCAGATGGATCTCTATTACAATCCCCAAAGAGGGAACTTTAAGTTGATGATTACTTCTATGTGGAGAAATCTTTATTTAAAATTGAATCACTTCTTTATTTATGAACAAGTTTTTAGTTATTTTTATATCTTTTTTTTCAAATAGTTCAAGAAAGACCACTGCAAATGAGAAATATTTAGCACTGTTATACAATTTAATAAATCAGAAACTGATGACATAGAGCTGTATTTTTTACTTCTTTATCTCTTTTTTTCAACCAAAAATGCTTTGCTCTGATTAGGGGGTACTTGAACTAAAAAAAATTTCACAGGGGGTACATCACTGAAAAAAGGCGGAGAACCACTGGATTATACGACCGAAATAAAGTTATTTAATTTCATTTCATTTCACTTGTGTATTTCAAATACTAACCCAAATGAAAGTACTGCTATGTATACTCCAATATGCAGCATTAAAGTTGACGAGTCCATCTGATGACCCCAACATGGTCAACATCCTCATAAACCAGTCTCAGAGTTTAATACTCAACAGATACGGTTAAACGGTCAAGAGATAGGCTTCCTCAAAGATGGACGCTTTTGACCTTCCTTTTTTTTCCCAACAACACTTGGGCCGATCTCAAAGTTCGACACCCAGTCCACAAAAACATTTCAACATCTCACCCAAGTTAATTGGGCATACATGCACGTACACGCCCCTCCCCAAACCAACGCCTTCACCACTGCTTAATTCCTCCGGGGTTGTGGATGGCTGAGTAGCGCTTTATAGAGGCAGCCGGCCTCCAGGGCCCCAACTCCCCGTCCCCCGTTGCAAGTTGTTGTGATTACATGTACATGTTTATGTGTGCCATGCTATGTGAAGTTTTTTCCTCGGACTCAGTCTGGACCCCTCCTGAGGGTCCAGCCTTAGACTGATATTTTGTTTACTTTTCCCCGTTTCCCAATGTCACCTTTTTCTCACCTTTTTTAAACGAGCGCGGTAAGTGGCTTATCCGTTGGCAGTCCTGTCGTGTCCCCTTGTAACGTATGTGTCGAAAATGTAATTTCAGTTCTTATGTGTCTTGTACATGTTAAGAATGGACAACAATAAAGCTGCTGTCTGTTCAGCACCCCTCGTGACCCCAAATGGGAAAAGCGGTAGTAAATGGATGGATGGATATCAAGAGCACTCACCATAAATACACTGAAAAATGACAGCTAAAATGTGGTATGAGGTATGAGTATGATAATGACTGAGGTTGGGCTCTCTCACCTTACGGGAGCTGTAGTGGGGGTGTTTGGCCAGTTTGATGTCCATGCTGTCCAGGAACATCGTGTCTGTGACTTTCCCCACACTGAGACAAGCTTCATCCAGAATGGAAATGATTCCTTTGTGCGGCTGCTCCACCAGGTCCACAATAATCTGGTTGTTGAAATATTCGATCTGTGCGCGGACGACACAATGATATTTTTAAAGCATCGTTCTGGACTAAACATTGGCTTCTTAATGGGGTTTTTTCCCGCACATGTTGCCACTGGATGCCCTCTCGGTTGTATTCGCTCTGTTCCTGTTGGAGGATCAGCTCGATGAAAAGTTGCTGCAGCTTCTCGTTGCAGTAGTTGATGCAGAATTGCTCGAAGCTGACATGGATGAAAAGGATTATAATCACATATGGGTTTAAATATTCAAAGAGAGAGTGACATGACTCCAACCTGTTGTTGTCAAAGATCTCAAATCCATAGATGTCCAGCACGCCGATGACTGTGTTTTTCCCATGAAGCACTGGGTTGTAGTCTTTCACCTCAATGACGCTGTTGATGCGGCCTACAATCCACCCAAAAAGTCTTTCATAGAGCGCCTGTGTTGACAGGGCGGACATTGGTGCACTTTAATAAACAAATACGTTACGGTATTAGCCCGAATATATGACTGAAGTTACTTAAGTCACACTGGTTTTCATTGAGGGCCACACAGCAGTTATGGCTGCCTTTGAAGTGAATAATGTATGAATTTGCCTCAGGATTTCCTTATTAATTTATATAAATTGTTTAAGTAGACTGTTGATTAGAGATTTCAAAAATCTCGGTTTCAAATAGTAAAATGTATGGCTTTTTAGAACGCCGCTGTACGGAGTGGTACACGGACGTAGGGAGAAGTTCAGAGCGCCAATAAACCTTAAAGGCACTGCCTTTGCGTGCCGGCCCAGTCACATAATATCTACAACTTCTCAAGCGCACGTGGTAATGCAAGGCTTACCTGCTCAACAGCCATAAAGGTCACACTGAGGGTGGCCGTATAAACAACTTTAACACCATTACAAATATGCGCCACACTGTGAACCCACACCAAACAAGAATGACAAACACATTTCATGAGAACATTCGCTCCGTAACACAACATAAACACTACAGAACAAATACCCCAGAATCCCTTGCAGCACTAACTCTTCCGGGACGCTACAATATATACCCCCCTCTACCCCGCCCACCTCAACCTCCTCATGCTCTCTCAGGGAGAGCATGTCCCAAATTCCAAGCTGCTGTTTTGAGGCATGTTTTTCACACACACAAGTGAATGCAGGCCATACTTGGTCAACAGCCATACAGGTCACACTGAGAGTGGCCGTATAAACAACTTTAACACTGTTACAAATATGCGCCACACTGTGAACCCACACCAAACAAGAATGACAAACATTGGGAGAATATCCACACCGTAACACAACATAAACAACAAAACAAATACACAGAACCCCTTGCAGCACTAACTCTTCCGGGACGCTACAATATACACCCCCCCCCCCTACCCCGCCCACCTCAACTTCCTCATGCGCTCTCAGGGAGAGCATGTCCCAAATTCCAAGCTGCTGTTTTGAGGCATGTTAAAAAAAATAATGCACTTTGTGACTTCAATAATAAATATGGCAGTGCCATGTTGGCATTTTTTTTCCATAACTTGAGTTGATTTATTTTGTAAAACCTTGTTACATTGTTTAATGCATCCAGCGGGGCATCACAACAAAATTAGGCAAAATAATGTGCTAACTCCACGACTGTATATATCAGTATCGGTTGAAACCGGAATCGGTAATTAAGAGTGGGACAATTTTGGAATAGCAGGAAAAAAGCCATTATCAGACATCTCTACTGTTGATTTTACAGTAAAAACTTCATATTTACAAAATGTTATTGTAAAATAGTGTTTTTTAATTTCCTAACATTTTACGGTAAATATAAAAACTGTTTGTTTTTTGACAGAAATAGCTGGCAAGTTTGTTGCCAGAATTGTTGTGTTTAATTCACATTGGCTTTTACAACATTATATTGTTAATAGAAAAACAGTACAAGTTCCTTTTTAATTCTGGCAACTTAGCTCCTAGTTTTAACGCAAATGTGTTCAATTCACAGTAAGATCCTATAAAGAATCGCGTAAAATGTATTGTCATTTTTATCAATTTGATGGGGAGTTTGCTATAAAATCATAAGTCAAGCAGATATTTATGTATTTATTTTTATTTAGACACAAAATGTTCGGAAAGTATGATAATATACTGTACTATTTGTTGCAATAATTGATACTATTTAAGTTTAAAATGTATGCAATTTTAAGCAGTACATATCTTTTTTTCTGTCAAAATAAAAAATTGCATAACTTTTAAACTTTAATAGTATCCAATCTTGCAACAAATATTACAGTCTATTATCATACTTTGCAACTTGTCCAGGGTGTACCCCGCCTTCCGCCCGATTGTAGCTGAGATAGGCGCCAGCGCCCCCCGCGACCCCGAAAGGGAATAAGCGGTAGGAAATGGATGGATCATACTTTGCAAACACTTTTTTGTCTAAATAAAAATACTTAACAGCAAACTATTTATCAAATGAATGAAAACAAAAATACATTTGACGGTGTTCTTTACAGCATATTACTGTAAATTGAAAATAACTACTACTGTTTTTTTGCATAAAAATTCTGTTGACTGAGCTGCCATATTTTTACTGTGAAAATCTTGTTTTTAAGTGTGTTACTATAAATAGAAACACGGTACATTTGTTTTTACGGTAGAAAAACTGTCAGCTAAGTTGCCAGAATAAAACCATTTCCATTAACAAAATAATGTTTTAAAAAACAATGTCAATTTAATAAAAAAAATTCTGGCAACTAAGCTGCCAGCTTTTTCCGTAACCCCCCCCCCCCCCAAAAAAAACAGTGGTACGGTTTCTCCATTTACCGTAAAATGTTGTAAAAAGTAAAAAAAATAACATTTTACAATATAATTTTGTAAATATAGAGTTTTTACTGTCTACTCAAAACAATATACATAATCAATAATGAAATCCAGTGGCACATTCATACATTATTCACTGTTACAAGCGGCCCTCTGATGGCAGCCACAACTGCCATGTGGCCCTCAATCAAAACCAGTTTGACACTCCTGGTCTCAAAGGATGACGCAGGCCATTTTTTTAAAACACTAACACACCTGCGTCACTTGACCTAAATAAATTATGTCCACCTTAATAAACATTTAGTTTCCCATGGGTGAACGCACCTTGCTAAAAGCGTCCCGTCCAGAGCGGGCCTCTGCTTCCGTGTGACCCTTCTCGATGACCTCGCCGCCCCCGGTGGCCACAGTGCGGTACAGCAAGCTCTTCATCACCTTGTCTGGATCTGTGGCGGTCAACTTTGCGATGGAGTCCACCACGTCGACGTCCAGAACGTGAACGCTCTCGCCGTCACTCTCAAACTGCACATTACCCTGAAAAACAGCATTGGATCTCAAAACGGACTTAATACTGTAGTACAAAACCCCAAACCAGTGAAGTTGGCACGTTTTGTTATTCGTAAATAAAAACAGAATACAATGATTTGCAAATCCTTTTTAACTTATATTCAATTAAATAGACTGCAAAGACAAGATATTTAATGCTACAACTGAGAAACTTGTTTTTTTTGTTGCAAATAATCATTAAATTAGAATTTAATGGCAGCAAAACATTACAAGTAAGTTGTCAGAGGGGCATTTGTACCACTGTGTTACATGGCCTTTCCTTTTAACAACACTCAGTAAACATTTGGGAACTGAGGAGACACATTTTTGAAACTCTTCAGGTGGAATTATTTCACATTCTTGCTTGATGTACAGCTT
This sequence comes from Nerophis ophidion, assembly GCF_033978795.1. Taxonomy (NCBI): domain Eukaryota; kingdom Metazoa; phylum Chordata; class Actinopteri; order Syngnathiformes; family Syngnathidae; genus Nerophis; species Nerophis ophidion. The sequence goes on from NC_084631.1 coordinate 44,220,440, forward strand.
AAGTTGATCAACAGTCCGGGGTCTCCCTTGTGGTATTTTAGCCTTCATAATGCGTCACACATTTTAAATGGGAGACAGGTCTGGACTACAGGCAGGCCAGTCTAGTACCCGCATTCTTTTACTACGAAGCCACGCTGTTGTAACACGTGGCTTGGCATTGTCTTGCTGAAATAAGCAGGGGCGTCCATGATAACGTTGCTATACCATGATAACGGCGCTATAACAAAAAAAATGTATTATTATTATTATTATTATTAACATATGTTGTTCCAAAACCTGTATGTACCTTTCAGCATTAATGGTGCCTTCACAGATGTGTAAGTTACCCATGCCTTGGGCACTAATGCACCCCCATACCATCACACATGCTGGCTTTTACACTTTGTGCCTCTACCAGTCCGGATGGTTGTTTTCCTCTTTAGTCCGGAGGACATGACGTCCACATTTTCCAAAACCAATTTGAAATGTGGACTGGTCAGACCACAGAACACTTTTCCACTTTGCATCAGTCCATCTTAGATGAGCTCTGGCCCAGTGAAGCCGGCGGCGTTTCTGGGTGTTGTTGATAAATGGCTTTCGCTTGGCTTATTAGAGTTTTAGCTTGCACTTACAGATGTAGCGACCAACTGTAGTTACTGACAGTGGTTTTCTGAAGTGTTCCTGAGCACATTTGGTGATATCCTTTACACACTGATGTCACGTTTTGATTCATCCATCCATCCATCCATCCATTAATTTTCTACCGCTTATTCCCTTTCAGGGTCGCGGGGGGCGCTGGCGCCTATCTCAGCTACAATCGGGTGGAAGGCAGGGTACACCCTGGACAAGTCGCCATACCACCTAAAATCGAATATCCGTGGGGCAGCATAGCTCGGTTGGTAGAGTACAATAACGTTTCCAAAGTGCTGCACAGCCATGTTAAAAACAATATTAAAAATATATATATATTATGCTCCACCAATGACTGAATAAAAACAAAAAATAAATAAATATAAAACCAATATAAAAAAAGAAAAACAATATAAAAACAAATATGATTAAAAACTATTTTAAAGGGTAAAATCAATTAAAACAGTAAAATAGAAATCAAAGTGTATAAAAAACACAGAGGACAACGGGGGCGGTATAGCTCGGTTGGTAGAGCGGCCGTGCCAGCAACTTGAGGGTTGGAGGTTCGAATCCCGCTTGTGCCATCCTAGTCACTGCCGTTGTGTCCTTGGGCAAGACACTTTACCCACCTGCTCCCAGTGCCACCCACACTGCTTTAAATGTAACTTAGATATTGGGTTTCACTATGTAAAGCGCTTTGAGTCACTAGAGAAAAGCGCTATATAAATACAATTCACGTCACTAATATGATCGTTTACGTGAAGTGATTTCTCCAGATTCTCTGAACCTTTTGATGATATTACAGACCATAGATGGTGAAATCCCTAAATTCCTTGCAATAACTTGTTTGAGAAATGTTTTTAAACAATTTGCTCATGCATTTGTTGACAAAGTGGTGACCCTCGCACCATCCTTGTTTGTGAATGACTGAGCATTTCATGGAAGCTGCTTTTATACCCAATCATGGCACCCACCTGTTCTCAATTAGCCCCTTCCCCTGTGGGATGTTCCAAATAAGTGTTTGATGAGCATTTCTCAAATTTCCTAGTCTTTTTTGCCACCTGTGCCAGCTTTTTTGAAACATGTTGCAGGCATCTAAACAAAGTTTACCAGTTAGAAATTTAAATATCTTGTCTTTGCAGTCCATTCAATTGAATATAAGTTGAAAAGGATTTGCAAATCATTGTGTTCTGTTTTTATTTACCATTTACACAACGTGCCAACTTCACTGTTTGTGGGGTTTGTATCACACTTGAATTCATGCTTATGTATTATTATTTACCAGATGCAAAATGGAGGCCAGTGTTTGATTAATTGACAGAATCTCTTGCTTAGAAAAGCCAATAACTCCCAGTGCACTCATCACAGCTTTGTGGCTGGAGTGGTCGTTAATGGAGGTCTGCAGAAGCATGGACAGGGAAATATGATTGAAAAATAAAAGTAAATGTATTGCAAAAGTTTGTACATTTGTCGCATGGATACAATTGTAAGGACACAACTCACGATGGCCGCAGTCCCCTCTTTAGTGTACGCATAAGCACTCGGATCGCTTTGCAGGTGAAAGGAGTCATGAGATCCACCTCTCAGTAACTGTGGGAACACAACAAATATGTCAACAAATGTACTTTGTGGGCAGCTGCTCAACCAAGAAAATGACAGTCTTGTCATATTTTGCAGATAAGGATTTCACCTGATAAAAGGAATGAAAGTTCCTCTCGCCTTCCTGCTGCTGGACCACCCGGGACTTAAGCGGGGGAAAAGGAACACGGAAGCAAATAAAATGTCAATGTTGGTGGTTGACTGCAGGTGTGGAAATTGCTCATTTTATTTTGGTGTGTGAAAGAAACATGTGAATCAGCATCAAATAAACAAGAGTATAAATATAGCAATGCCTCAGTGGTCGGTTCCAAAAGGTCTGACAAAGACCAAATTGGACAAAAAATTACTCATTAGGGACCAAAGTGGTCCCGTCCCATCCATCGCTGCTTGCAGCTTTATATTTATTTATTTTTTCAACATTAAAACACTTCGTTGGTGTCTACATAACAAGTGATGGGGGTTCTTTGGTCAAAATGTAGCATAGATGAGTTCAAACCCCGGCCGAGTTGTACCAAAGACTATAAAAAGGGGAGCCATTACCTCCCTGCTTGGCACTCAGCATCAAGGGTTGGAATCGGGGGTTAAATCACCAAATATGATTCCCGGGCGCGGCCACCGCTGCTGCTCACTGCTCCTCACCTCCCAGGGGGTGGAACAAGCAAATGTAGAGGACAAACTTCACCATGAATTGATTAACGTGGACCCCGACTTAAACAAGTTGAAAAACTTATTGGGGTGTTACCATTTAGTGGTCAATTGTAGGGAATATGTACTGAACTGTGCAATCTACTAATAAAAGTATCAATCAATCAAAAAACCATACTCAGTGTGTGGTACTTTCAAAAATGGTGAAAAGGGGTCAAGTGAAAGCAGATATATTTAAATTTAAATGGGTTGTACTTGTATAGCGCTTTTCTACCTTCAAGGTACTCAAAGCGCTTTGACATTACTTCCACATTTACCCATTCACACACACATTCACACACTGATGGAGGGAGCTGCCATGCAAGGCGCCAACCAGCACCCATCAGGAGCAAGGGTGAAGTGTCTTGCTCAGGACACAACGGACGTGACGAGGTTGGTACTAGGTGGGATTTGAATCAAGGACCCTCGGGTTGCGCACGGCCACTCTCCCACTGCGCCACGCCGTCCCTAGACACACACACACACACACACACACACACACACACACACACCCGCCAGGAAGCTAATTTGTACCCTCGACCCCAACGTGATAAATGCATGAATGGTTATTGAAATATAGATCCTTGACAGGACTACAGTTAAAAGGGCGTGTTTGCAAACTGGTAGAAATTGTACCTAAAATAACGTGTCTAAAAGTGTACAAACTTAACACCTTTTATCCTCACAATACAATTTTCTTACATTCAACATTTCGCTCTAGACACACACACACACACAGAGACACACACTCACACAGAGACACACACACACACACCCCCGCCAGGAAGCTAATTTGTACCCTCGACCCCAACGTGATAAATGCATGAATGGTTATTGAAATATAGATCCTTGACAGGACTACAGTTAAAAGGGCGTGTTTGCAAACTGGTAGAAATTGTACTTAAAATAACGTGTCTAAAAGTGTACAAACTTAACACCTATATATGATCATTTTGTTATTATGTCGTGACAACGTTTCTCATTTGCAAGTGTTTTCGGGTCAGGAAGGCTTTCAAATTGAGAGTAAGGTATGAAACTTGATGCCACCTTCCTATTGGTGGGAAAAAGGCTCATGAATCGATCAAATCAGAAGAGCTATGTTTGCAGAGGGAGAAGGGTGAGGCAACACTGCCATCTGGTGGCTTCAGAAGGACCTTGCCCTGTGCATGAGTAATTACCTCTAACAGTTATATTTATGTATTTGGCAACATTTATCTGTTGTTTGCTCACGCTGTACATGAGTTTTGGCACCATACATTTTTTATAATTGCATTCTAAAGAAGGCCACCTCGGATTCAGGAGGAACAGTGTGGTTTTCGTCCTGATGGTGGAACTGTGGACCAGCTCTATACTCTGGGCAGGGTTCTTGAGGGTGCATGGAGGTTTGCCCGACCAGTCTACATGTGCTTAGTGGACTTGGAGAAGGCATTGGACCGTGTCCCTCGGGAAGTCCTGTGGGGAGTGCTCAGAGAGTATGGGGTATGGGACTGTCTTATTGTGGCGGTCCACTCCCTGTATGATCAGTGTCAGAGCTTGGTCCGCATTGTAAGTCGGACACGTTTCCAGTGAGAGTTGGACTCTGCCAAGGCTGCCCTTTGTCACCCATTCTGTTCATAACTTTTATGGACAGAATTTCTAGGCACAGTCAAGGCGTTGAGGGGTTCCGGTTTGGTGACCGCAGGATTAGGTCTCTGCTTTTTGCAGATGATGTGGTCCTGATGGCTTCATCCGGCCAGGATCTTCAGCTCTCACTGGATCGGTTCGCAACAGAGTGTGAAGCGACTGGGATGAAAATCAGCACCTCCAAGTCTGAGTCCATGGTTCTCGCCCGGAAAAGGGTGGAGTGACATCTCCGGGTTGGGGAGGAGACCCTGCCCCAAGTGGAGGAGTTCAAGTACCTAGGAGTCTTGTTCACGAGTGAGGGAAGAGTGGATCGCGAGATCGACAGGCGGATCGGTGCGGCGTCTTCAGTAATGCGGACGTTGTACCGATCTGTTGTGGTGAAGAAGGAGCTGAGCCGGAAGGCAAAGCTCTCAATTTACCGGTCGATCTACATTCCCGTCCTCACCTATGGTCGTGAGCTTTGGGTTATGACCGAAAGGACAAGATCTCCGGTACAAGCTGTCGAAATGAGTTTGGGTCTCTCCCTTAGAGATAGGGTGAGAAGCTCTGCCATCCGGGAGGAACTCAAAGTAAAGCCGCTGCTCCTCCACATGGAGAGGAGCCAGTCTGCACTTTGTGTTGTTGTTATTATTATTATTGGCTTTTATCTAGTTTGCACTTTGTCTGTATTATTTCTATTATTATTATAATCGACTCATTTTTGCCTTATTATTTTTATTTTCCTATTTTAATGATGTTGGATCTGTGTTGTTGTTGTTGGGGACAAGTGTTGTAAATGAGCTTTGGCTACAAACACTATGATGCATACATTGGATAACTGTTTCAGATGTCTATGTTTTTTGTATCTGTCCCTATTTCAAATGAACCTTAATAATAATAATAATATTTTTTTTATTTTAAACGTTTTTTTTCTTACTTGGTTTTTAGGTTTTTTGGGGTGATTTTTCAGCCCAATGTGTCAAAATAAAAATAAAATAAAATTAACCATATTAAGGTTAAATATGGGCTAAAGTATACACATTATTTAATTTGAAACAATTTATTTTTCATACTCTGTTTTTAGTTTTTTTTGGGTGATTTCCAGCCCAATATGTCAAAATAAAAAGGAATTTAAATCAACCATATTAAGGTTAAATATGACATAAAGTATACACATTTTTAAATTTAAAACTATTTTTTTTTTCCTACTTGGTTTTTAGTTTTTTTGTGTGATTTTCGACCCAATGTGTCAAAATAAAAAGGAAATTAAATTAACCATAATAAGGTTAAATATGGGCTGAAGTATACAAATTTTCTAATTGAAACATTTTTTTTCCTACCTGGTTTTTAGTTCTTTGGGGTGATTTTCGGCCCAATGTGTCAAAATAAAAAGGACAAAAAATTAACCATATTAAGGTTAAATACAAGCTAAAGTATACACATTTTTTATTTAAAGCAATCAATTTTTTTTCCTACTTGGTTTTTAGATTTTTTGTGTGATTTCCGGCCCATCCAGCCATCCATTTTCTTCCGCTTATTACCTTTTGGGGTTGCGGGGGGCGCTGGCGCCTATCTCAGCTACAATCGAGCGGAAGGCGGGGTACACCCTGGTTTATTTCCGGCCCAATGTGTCAAAATAAAAAGGAAATTAAATTAACCATATTAAGGTTAAATATGGGCTAAAGTATACACATTTTTTTATTTAAAACAATCAATTTTTTTCCTACTTGGTTTTAATTTTTTGGGGGGTGATTTCTTGCCCAATGTGTCAAAATAAAAAGGAAATTAAATTAACCATATTAAGGTTAAATATGGGCTAAAGCAGGGGTCGGGAACCTTTTTGGCTGAGAGAGCCATGAAAGCCAAATATTATAAAATGTAGTTCCGAGAGAGCCATATAATATTATTCAACACTGAAAACAAATAAATGTGTGCATTTTTAAGTAAGACCAACATTTTAAGAATATAATAAGTATCTTCTTCTTTTTAATAACATTGTTATTCTGAAGCTAATGAATAAAATAGTTCTTACCATTGATGCGACTTCTTGAACAGGAACGGCAGAAAACGGATGGATGGATTAAAATGCATGAGAATGTTTTATATTTTGAACGTTATTTTTAACACTGTGATTACCAGCGGAATGATTCATTACTTAACGCTGTGTTTTTCAACCACTGTGCCGCGACACACTATAGCGTGCCGCGAGATAAAGTTTGGTGTGTCGTGGGAAAGATTATGTAATTTCACCTAATTGGGTTGATAAAATTATTTGCAAACCTGTAACTATAATTAAAAAATGTTCTGTTATTGAGTGTCTGTGCTGTCTAGAGCTCGGCAGAGTAAGTGTGTAATACTCTTCCATATCAGTAGGTGGCAGCAGGTAGCTAATTGCTTTTGTAGATGTCGGGAACATGGTATGTCGTGATCACAATATGCGGGAGGCAGCATGTCGGTAAAAAGGTATCCAACACTTGAACTAAAAATAAACATAAGGCGAGTGCTGCTAAGAAAAGGCAGTGAAGCAAAACAAAACTGAACTGGCTGCAAAGCAAACAAAAACAGAATGCTGGACGACAGCAAAGACTTACAGTGTGCGGAGCAGACGGCGTCCACAAAGTACATCCGTACATGGCATGACAATCAACAATGTCCACACAAAGAAGGAGTGCGTCCGCACAACTTAAATAGTCTTGATTGTAAAAACAAAGCAGGTGTGATGAATAGCATTCAAGGAGGACATGAAACTGCTACAGGAAAATACCAACAAAAGAAGAAAATCCACCAAAATAGGAGAGCAAGTCACACAGGAAAACACCGAAAAAACTCAAAATGAGTCACGGCTTGACAGTACACCTACATAGAGACAAGAGCTATTGCGAGAACTATTTTTTGGGTCAATATCAGCTACTGAGTTCAATCGCTTTAATGTATTCTGCTGGTGGTGCGCCTCAGAATTTTTTCAATGAAAAAAATGTGTTTTGGCTCAAAAAAGGTTGAAAAACACTGACTTATCATGTTAAGCAACGCCAGCTAAGATTGATCTGAGAGCCAGATGCAGTCATCAAAAGAGCCACATCTGGCTCTAGAGCCATAAGTATACACATGTTTTAAAACTATTTTCTTCCTACTGGGTTTTTATATTTTTGGGTGATTTTCGGCCCAATGTGTCAAAATAAAAAGGAAATTAAAATAACCATATCCAAATTAAATATGGACGTAAGCACTGAAAAGGATTGAAAGGGAAAAATCAATTGTTTATTTAAAAAAGATCATTATGTGTGAAGATTTCCATGCAAAAAAGGACAATTGGTGATAAACACTAAAGCTTTTCAGACCCAAAATGCACAACAAAACCTGATCTTTTCTAATGTGTTCAAATCTATTCTTTTCGCTCGATAATAAGCACGTCAAAGAGTTTTCCATAAGTGTGACTTTTGAGGAATGTACTTTCCAAGAACAACAAGAGCACCATCATTCCCTGAGCTGATAAATAAAGCAGCATTAAGAACTCCCAAGTGAGCCATTTATTAACCTGCAGCACACATTTTCTATTCATGGATGTTCCCTTCACACCTTTTTCATCTCCTCATGAAACATTCATGAGCAGAGGAACAAAAAGCCTCCCCCTCCTGTTCATACCTTCTCCAGCAGGTAGTTGTTGATGTGTCCCCCTGTGGGGTCGCCATTGAAGTTGAAGTTGATGTCCATGTACTTGCCGAAGCGGCTGGAGTTGTCGTTGCGCTTCGTCTTGGCGTTCCCAAAAGCCTCCAGCACGCAGTTGGACTTCAGGAGCACATTCTTCACACTGATGTATCCCACGTTGGTCGCAACCATGGATGGAGATGAAAACATACAAGAGGAAACAAGAGTGAGAAAACTCCCTCGCCCTTGCGCAAACATGCAATTTTGGACTTGGTTATACGTAAGAGAAGTCAGTGTACAGCTTTTTAGAGCAGTGTACAAACCCCGTTTCCACTAATCACTCGCAATAAAGCAATAGATGATATCTGTCTATTACCTGACACCTTTTATGTTAGCTACTTCTCTCTTTTAATGTCTATTTTCTATTGGACCTATTCTCTATTTTATGCTGCAGCTGTCACATATACTGTAATATTCTACATTGTAATTGGTATATATTGTATATATAATAGACATAATTTATCAGTATATATAATATACTGTACATATATTATGTAAATTATACGTATATATGTTATATCGCTATATTTAGTCTATTTATACCTGCATTATTGTAACTGAGCTACTGTGTGGAACAATTTCCCTTGTGGATCATTAAACTTTGTCTAAGTCTAAATAAAGACAATTTCAGACTGTTTACTTTGTCCAAAAATAGAAAAAGCACATTCTGAAAATATTACAATAAAAATATAGAAAAAAATACCGGCAACAGTAAAGTTGAAAGAAGGAAGTGAATGAATGTTTATAACTGAATACATTTAATATATGCATAGAAATTGTTTTTCTTTTGTGTTATTATTTTTTTGTTATGAATTAAGTAACGTTAATGACAACCGTTTTCCAAAACACAATATACAGCGGTATAGCTCGGTTGGTAGAGCGGCCGTGCCAGGAACTTGAGGGTTGCAGGTTCGATCCCCGCTTCCGCCATCCTAGTCACTGCCGTTGTGTCCTTGGGCAAGACACTTTACCCACCTGCTCCCAGTGCCACCCACACTGCTTTAAATGTAACTTAGATATTGGGTTTCACTATGTAAAGCGCTTTGAGTCACTAGAGAAAAGCGCTATATAAATATAAATCACTTCACTTCACTACAGTAAAATGTGAAATGTAACAGGAGAATTTGTTTTAAAAAAGCTTACAAAAAAGTGGGACCCCACAAATGTACCGTGGGACCCCATTTTTATGACTTGATGGGGTCCCTGGGACCCCATTTTAAAATTCCTAGTGCCAACACTGATGGGAGTATTGCTGCGTGCAAAACAGCAGCAGGCGGCTTTGGCCTGCGGGCCGTTTTTAATACTAATCAAATATCATCCCGATAGCTTTAGACCAGTGGTTCTCAAATGGGGGTACTTGAAGGTACGCGAGATTTTTTTTTTAAATATTCTAAAAATAGCAACAAAAATATTCAGTGTTGACAGCTACATTTTTTGTGGACATGTTCCATAAATATTGATGTTAAAGATTACTTTTTTTGTGAAGAAATATTCAAAATGAAGTCGATGAATCCAGATGGATCTCTATTACAATCCCCAAAGAGGGCACTTTAAGTTGATGATTACTTCCATAGCTCGGTTGGTAGAGCGGGCGTGCCAGGAACTTGAGGGTTCCAGGTTCGATCCCCGCTTCCGCCATCCTAGTCACTGCCGTTGTGTCCTTGGGCAAGACACTTTACCCACCTGCTCCCAGTGCCACCCACACTGCTTTAAATGTAACTTAGATATTGGGTTTCACTATGTAAAGCGCTTTGAGTCACTAGAGAAAAAGCGCTATATAAATATAAAGCACTTCACTTCACTACAGTAAAATGTGAAATGTAACAGGATAATTTGTTTTAAAAAAGCTTACAAAAAAGTGGGAACCCACAAATGTACCGTGGGACCCCATTTTTATGACTTGATGGGGTCCCTGGGACCCCATTTTAAAATTCCTAGTGCCAACACTGATGGGAGTATTGGTGCGTGCAAAACAGCAGCAGGCGGCTTTGGCCTGCGGGCCGTTTTTAATACTAATCAAATATCATCCCGATAGCTTTAGACCAGTGGTTCTCAAATGGGGGTACTTGAAGGTACGCGAGATTTTTTTTTTAAATATTCTAAAAAATAGCAACAAAAATATTCCGTGTTGACAGCTACATTTTTTGTGGACATGTTCCATAAATATTGATGTTAAAGATTACTTTTTTTGTGAAAAAATATTCAAAATGAAGTCGATAAATCCAGATGGATCTCTATTACAATCCCCAAAGAGGGCACTTTAAGTTGATGATTACTTCCATAGCTCGGTTGGTAGAGTGGCCGTGCCAGCAACTTGAGGGTTCCAGGTTCGATCCCCGCTTCCGCCATCCTAGTCACTGCCGTTGTGTCCTTGGGCAAGACACTTTACCCACCTGCTCCCAGTGCCACCCACACTGCTTTAAATGTAAAAATTAGATATTGGGTTTCACTATGTAAAGCGCTTTGAGTCACTAGAGAAAAAGCGCTATATAAATATAAATCACTTCACTTCACTACAGTAAAATGTGAAATGTAACAGGATAATTTGTTTTAAAACAGCTTACAAAAAAGTGGGACCCACAAATGTACCATGGGACCCCATTTTTATGACTTGATGGGGTCCCTGGGACCCCATTTTTAAAATTCCTAGTGCCAACACTGATGGGAGTATTGGTGCGTGCAAAACAGCAGCAGGAGGCTTTGGCCTGCGGGCCGTTTTTAATACTAATCAAATATCATCCCGATAGCTTTAGACCAGTGGTTCTCAAATGGGGGTACTTGAAGGTATGCCAAGGGGTATGTGAGATTTTTTTAAAATATTCTAAAAACAGCAACAAAAATATTCAGTGTTGACAGCTACATTTTTGGTGGACATGTGCCATAAATATTGATGTTAAAGATGACTTTTTTTGTGAAGAAATATTTAAAATGAAGTTGATGAATCCAGATGGATCTCTATTACAATCCCCAAAGAGGCCACTTTAAGTTGATGATTACTTCCATAGCTCGGTTGGTTCAGCGGCCGTGCCAGGAACTTGAGGGTTGCAGGTTCGATCCCCGCTTCTGCCATCCTAGTCACTGCAGTTGTGTCCTTGGGCAAGACACTTTACCCACCTGCTCCCAGTGCCACCCACACTGCTTTAAATGTAACTTAGATATTGGGTTTCACTATGTAAAGCGCTTTGAGTCACTAGAGAAAAGCGCTATATAAATATAAATCACTTCACTTCACTACAGTAAAATGTGAAATGTAACAGGATAATTTGTTTTAAAAAAGCTTACAAAAAAGTGGGAACCCACAAATGTACCGTGGGACCCCATTTTTATGACTTGATGGGGTCCCTGGGACCCCATTTTAAAATTCCTAGTGCCAACACTGATGGGAGTATTGGTGTGTGCAAAACAGCAGCAGGCGGCTTTGGCCTGCGGGCCGTTTTTAATACTAATCAAATATCATCCCGATAGCTTTAGATCAGTGGTTCTCAAATGGGGGTACTTGAAGGTATGCCAAGGGGTACGTGAGATTTTTTTTTAAATATTCAAAAAATAGCAACAAAAATATTCAGTGTTGACAGCTACATTTTTTGTGGACATGTTCCATAAATATTGATGTTAAAGATGACTTTTTTTGTGAAGAAATATTCAAAATGAAGTCGATGAATCCAGATGGATCTCTATTACAATCCCCAAAGAGGGCACTTTAAGTTGATGATTACTTCCATAGCTCGGTTGGTTCAGCGGCCGTGCCAGCAACTTGAGGGTTGCAGGTTCGATCCCCGCTTCCGCCATCCTAGTCACTGCCGTTGTGTCCTTGGGCAAGACACTTTCCCCACCTGCTCCCAGTGCCACCCACACTGCTTTAAATGTAACTTAGATATTGGGTTTCACTATGTAAAGCGCTTTGAGTCACTAGAGAAAAAGCGCTATATAAATATAAATCACTTCACTTCACTTCACTACAGTAAAATGTGAAATGTAACAGGATAATTTGTTTTAAAACAGCTTACAAAAAAGTGGGACCCCACAAATGTACCGTGGGACCCCATTTTTATGACTTGATGGGGTCCCAGGGACCCCATTTTAAAATTCCTAGTGCCAACACTGATGGGAGTATTGGTGCGTGGCGGCTTTGGCCTGCTGGCCGTTTTTAATACTAATCAAATATCATCCCGATAGATCAGTGGTTCTCAAATGGGGGTACTTCAAGGTACGTGAGATTTTTTTTAAATATTCCAAAAATAGCAACAAAAATATTCCGTGTTGACAGCTACATTTTTTGTGGACATGTGCCATAAATATTGATGTTAAAGATTACTTTTTTTGTGAAAAAATATTCAAAATGAAGTCGATAAATCCAGATGGATCTCTATTACAATCCCCAAAGAGGGCACTTTAAGTTGATGATTACTTCCATAGCTCGGTTGGTTCAGCGGCCGTGCCAGCAACTTGAGGGTTGCAGGTTCGATCCCCGCTTCCGCCATCCTAGTCACTGCCGTTGTGTCCTTGGGCAAGACACTTTACCCACCTGCTCCCAGTGCCACCCACACTGCTTTAAATGTAACTTAGATATTGGGTTTCACTATGTAAAGCGCTTTGAGTCACTAGAGAAAAAGCGCTATATAAATATAAATCACTTCACTTCACTTCACTACAGTAAAATGTGAAATGTAACAGGATAATTTGTTTTAAAAAAGCTTACAAAAAAGTGGGAACCCACAAATGTACCGTGGGACCCCATTTTTATGACTTGATGGGGTCCTTGGGACCCCATTTTTAAAATTCCCAGTGCCAACACTGATGGGAGTATTGGTGCGTGCAAAACAGCAGCAGGCGGCTTTGGCCTGCGGGCCGTTTTTAATACTAATCAAATATAAATGGGTTGTACTTGTATAGCGCTTTTCGAAGAGGCCACTTTAAGTTGATGATTACTTCCATAGCTCGGTTGGTTCAGCGGCCGTGCCAGCAACTTGAGGGTTGCAGGTTCGATCCCCGCTTCCGCCATCCTAGTCACTGCCGTTGTGTCCTTGGGCAAGACACTTGACCCACCTGCTCCCAGTGCCACCCACACTGCTTTAAATGTAACTTAGATATTGGGTTTCACTATGTAAAGCGCTTTGAGTCACTAGAGAAAAAGCGCTATATAATATAAATCACTTCACTTCACTACAGTAAAATGTGAAATGTAACAGGATAATTTGTTTTAAAAAAGCTTACAAAAAAGTGGGACCCCACAAATGTACCGTGGGACCCCATTTTTATGACTTGATGGGGTCCCTGGGACCCCATTTTTAAATTCCTAGTGCCAACACTGATGGGAGTATTGGTGCGTGGCGGCTTTGGCCTGCTGGCCGTTTTTAATACTAATCAAATATCATCCCGATAGATCAGTGGTTCTCAAATGGGGGTACTTGAAGGTATGCCAAGGGGTACGTGAGTTTTTTTTTAAATATTCCAAAAATAGCAACAAAAATATTCAGTGTTGACAGCTACATTTTTTGTGGACATGTGCCATAAATATTGATGTTAAAGATTACTTTTTTTGTGAAGAAATATTCAAAATGAAGTCGATGAATCCAGATGGATCTCTATTACAATCCCCAAAGAGGGCACTTTAAGTTGATGATTACTTCCATAGCTCGGTTGGTTCAGCGGCCGTGCCAGGAACTTGAGGGTTGCAGGTTCGATCCCCGCTTCCGCCATCCTAGTCACTGCCGTTGTGTCCTTGGGCAAGACACTTTACCCACCTGCTCCCAGTGCCACCCACACTGCTTTAAATGTAACTTAGATATTGGGTTTCACTATGTAAAGCGCTTTGAGTCACTAGAGAAAAAGCGCTATATAAATATAAATCACTTCACTTCACTTCACTACAGTAAAATGTGAAATGTAACAGGATAATTTGTTTTAAAAAAGCTTACAAAAAAGTGGGACCCCATTTTTATGACTTGATGGGGTCCCTGGGACCCCATTTTAAAATTCCTAGTGCCAACACTGATGGGAGTATTGGTGTGTGCAAAACAGCAGCAGGCGGCTTTGGCCTGCGGGCCGTTTTTAATACTAATCAAATATCATCCCGATAGCTTTAGACCAGTGGTTCTCAAATGGGGGTACTTGAAGGTATGCCAAGGGGTACGTGAGATTTTTTTTAAATATTCCAAAAATAGCAACAAAAATATTCAGTGTTGACAGCTACATTTTTTGTGGACATGTTCCATAAATATTGATGTTAAAGATTACTTTTTTTGTGAAGAAATATTTAAAATGAAGTCGATGAATCCAGATGGATCTCTATTACAATCCCCAAAGAGGCCACTTTAAGTTGGTGATTACTTCCATAGCTCGGTTGGTAGAGTGGCCGTGCCAGCAACTTGAGGGTTGCAGGTTCGATCCCCGCTTCCGCCATCCTAGTCACTGCCGTTGTGTCCTTGGGCAAGACACTTTACACACCTGCTCCCAGTGCCACCCACACTGCTTTAAATGTAACTTAGATATTGGGTTTCACTATGTAAAGCGCTTTGAGTCACTAGAGAAAAAGCGCTATATAAATATAAATCACTTCACTTCACTACAGTAAAATGTGAAATGTAACAGGATAATTTGTTTTAAAACAGGCTTACAAAAAAGTGGGACCCCACAAATGTACCGTGGGACCCCATTTTTATGACTTGATGGGGTCCTTGGGACCCCATTTTTAAAATTCCTAGTGCCAACACTGATGGGAGTATTGGTGCGTGCAAAACAGCAGCAGGCGGCTTTGGCCTGCGGGCCGTTTTTAATACTAATCAAATATCATCCCGATAGCTTTAGACCAGTGGTTCTCAAATGGGGGTACTTGAAGGTACGGAAGATTTTTTTTTTAAATATTCTAAAAATAGCAACAAAAATATTCAGTGTTGACAGCTACATTTTTGGTGGACATGTTCCATAAATATTGATGTTAAAGATTACTTTTTTTGTGAAAAAATATTCAAAATGAAGTCGATAAATCCAGATGGATCTCTATTACAATCCCCAAAGAGGGCACTTTAAGTTGATGATTACTTCCATAGCTCGGTTGGTAGAGCGGGCGTGCCAGCAACTTGAGGGTTGCAGGTTCGATCCCCGCTTCCGCCATCCTAGTCACTGCCGTTGTGTCCTTGGGCAAGACACTTTACCCACCTGCTCCCAGTGCCACCCACACTGGTTTAAATGTAACTTAGATATTGGGTTTCACTATGTAAAGCGCTTTGAGTCACTAGAGAAAAAGCGCTATATAAATATAATTCACTTCACTTCCATGTGTAGAAATCTTTATTTATAATTGAATCACTTGTTTATTTTTCAACAAGTTTTTAGTTATTTTTATATCTTTTTTTCCAAATAGTTCAAGAAAGACCACTACAAATGAGCAATATTTTGCACTGTTATACAATTTAATAAAATCAGAAACTGATGACATAGTGCTGTATTTTACTTCTTTATCGCTTTTTTTCAGCCAAAAATGCTTTGCTCCGATTAGAGGGTACTTGAATTAAAAAAAATGTTCACAGGGTGTAACTGTTGCTACTAGTAATTATTATCATTTGTTTTATTTCTCTAAAAACAGAATCGGTTAAGTTCATAAAAGGGAATATAAATCAAAATGTATAAAAGTTCATAAGAAGGCTTTATTTAAGTTACTATGGTTGAAAATGTAATTTCATGCCTTTTTGTTATGTTTGTGGGCATGCGTTTGTTTTGAAGTGTCTCCATTGGTCTGTGAAGGGATATAAGGAAGCTACTTCCAGGTATGAGTGAACATCTGTTTGATGCACTGAGAAGGAATAAAGAGAGCGACTGATGGTAAGAAGGACTAAAAAAGTGTCACAAGGACTTTCAGCGTTTAGGCTACAAGAGCCAGAAGATCACAATTTCCTCCTAAAAGAAGCATGCAGGCCAAACTGGTATTTGTCATTTCTGTTTGTATTTTACTTCGGTAAAATGTTTGAGCCACATGCTGTGCATGTTATTTTTACGTTTGTAACGTGCTTTATCTTATTAACAGTTGTCACGGTGAATTGAAGGGAAAGAAAGCCTTCAATAAATCAGTCAAAGAAAGCCATTGTGTCAGTGCTATGTGGAGGGAGTTACACACTGAAAAAAGGGTGAGAAGCACTGCTTTAGATAATTCATTCCCAGTCCGGATCTGGCCCGTGGGCCTTGACTTTGCCACATAGGGTCTAGTGCTGCATGAGTGCTGCCACTGCTAGGGAACCATTATTCTTTGAGGGGAAACTGGAATTCCAACACGGACATTGTGAAGCAGAGTCATGCCCTTTCCTTGGAAACGAGGTCACATGGGCAGTTTTCTAACATGACAACACTTCCGAGATGACAAATGGCTGACGCTGATGGAGTCGCTGAGTACGTCTCCAGATTTATAACCCAACTGAGCCCCTGTGGGGGATACTCAAGTGAGAGGCGGAGAAGAGCTTTGTGTCTAATCAGAGGCAGCCTGGCATGAACACAAAAGGACTGGGGGGTCGGCATTACGTCCTCAGATGGTTGTGGTGCTGTGCAGGTGTTTGCCGGTTCTACTTTATTGACTGACTCGCCTCGTGGATACAATTAAACTGTGTGTCTACTAAACGTCCAGGCAGCAGTGAGTCAACATAGTTTGAGTTTGGTTTAGCAGCATTGTGGTCGCCTCCATTCAAAAGCCCATTGAGATAAATGCTTATTCAGCGTCGGCGCGAACGCCGTCATCCTGAAAAATTTATAATAACATTTTATATTTACGTACTTTGCTATTTTTGCTATCACGACGTTCACTTTTGTTCCCCAGCATCACTGATTATTGCAGACTTGGTGAAAGTCAATCAACACAATATTAAACGTCACTTACTGTGCAACGTCTGCTGTCTTTAGGATGCAAACTGCTAGGATGTTCATATACCATATTTCCTTAAATTGCCGCGGGGTATATAGTATGCGCCTGCCTAGAATTACGGCCGGTATAGCTCAGTTGGTAGAGTGGCCGTGCCAGCAACTTGAGGGTTGCAGGTTCGATTCCCGCATCCGCCATCCTAGTCACTGCCGTTGTGTCCTTGGGCAAGACACTTTACCCACCTGCTCCCAGTGCCACCCACACTGCTTTAAATGTAACTTAGATATTGGGTTTCACTTTGTAAAGCGCTTTGAGTCACTAGAGAAAAGCGCTATATAAATATAATTCACTTCACTTACTGCCGGGTCAAACTTGTTTCGCAAAATAATTAGCGCATGCTTAGAATTACCGCCGGCTCAGGATTAACGCCGGGTCAAACTCATCTCGCAAAATATTAATTTTACTAGCGCATGTCTAGAATTTCCGCCTTGTCAAACTCGTTTCGCAAAATAATTAGCATATGCCTACAATTTCCGCCGGGTCAAACTCGTCACGTCACGAGTGACACTTCACCTGTCATCATTTTCAAAATGGAGGAGGCTGATATCAATCATTTGAAATCACATAAAGGGAAGAAGATTAAGAGCTATTCAGTAGGATTTAAGGTCCAAGCTATTGAATATGCTAAAAAGAACAGTAAGCAGCTATGTTTTATTGATCAATCAATCAATCAATGTTTTTTTATATAGCCCCAAATCACAAATGTCTCAAAGGACTGCACAAATCATTATGACGACAACATCCTCGGAAGAACCCACAAAAGGGCAAGGAAAACTCACACCCAGTGGGCAGGGAGAATTCACATCCAGTGGGACGCCAGTGACAATGCTGACTATGAGAAACCTTGGAGAGGACCTCAGATGTGGGCAACCCAACCCCCCCCTCTAGGGGACCGAAAGCAATGGATGTCGAGCGGGTCTAACATGATACTGTGAAAGTTCAATCCATAGTGGCTCCAACACAGCCGCGAGAGTTGATATACCGTAGCTGCGTGTGTCAAATATGAGGAATTAAATTAATCCCTCCTCCTAGTGGTAGAGGGCGCTAGTGATCCTTCTTGCGACTACTCGGCTGCAGAAGAAGTGACAACAAGCAGCAAGAGTGAGCAGCGATCGTTTATTTTTTCCTCTCGCTTGCACTTTTAACATGGAGGATTACATATCTAAAAAAAAAAAAAAAAAGTTTTCTAAACTGGACTTTCAATCGAAGCAGGAGGTCATAAAGATCTCCATCGAGACAGAGGGACTTTTCAAACTGAAGAAAGATAAGGAAGACTTTAATAAACAAGTTATCAATGCTTTTGATCAGAAGGAGCTGCGCATGGACTTCATTTATAAATAAAGGTAAGACCATAATAACTTTTTCATTAAATGTGCTTTTCATGACGGTATCCTTACATCACACTCAAATTTATAAGCGCAGGCCTAAATTTACCGCATGCCTTTGGTAAGCGCCAGAATGAAAAGAGGTTTTAAAATAATTAGCGCATACTTGCCTTTACCGCATGCCTTTGGTAAACTCCGGAGTGAGAAGAGGTTTTAAAAGAATTAGCGGCCCGGCGGTAATTCAACGAAATACGGTATTTGCCCAGCTCTGGTCTACACCACATACAAGTCGCTTTAATATGTCGACGGTAAGTGGAAAAAAAGACTTTACCTTTCCACCTCCGCCCTCTGACTGG
This sequence comes from Nerophis ophidion, assembly GCF_033978795.1. Taxonomy (NCBI): domain Eukaryota; kingdom Metazoa; phylum Chordata; class Actinopteri; order Syngnathiformes; family Syngnathidae; genus Nerophis; species Nerophis ophidion. The sequence goes on from NC_084631.1 coordinate 44,239,225, forward strand.
GGTTTGTGATGGCTGCTATGTACTGCATGATGTATTTGCTGGCTTCTGTTTTCCCAGCGCCACTTTCACCTAAAACACACAATGGTTGTGCAATAACATCATACAGCAAAATAATCCTAACAAAACACGTGTCATGTGTCAATGAAAATGAAGTAAGAGGACCGACCTGATATGACAATGCAGGTGTCCTTGGCTCGTCTCTTCATGGCCTTGTAGGCAGCATCAGCCACCGCAAAAAGGTGAGGTGGGTTCTCGTACAGCTCGCGACCACGATAGGCGTCGACCCGATCTTTCCCGTAAATTTCCATCCGTCGATACGGGTTCACGGACACCACCACTTCGCCGATGTATGTATAGATACGACCTTTCTCAAACCTGGCAACAACAACATCAAAGAATTATTGTCACATCCATGTTGGGATATGCTTTTTAAAAACAAGAATTGACTGCACAAGTTTGAATATCTAAACCAGTGGTTCTTAGCCTTGTTGGAGGTACCGAACCCCACCAGTTTTATATGCGCATTCACCGAACCCTTCTTTAGTGAAAAATAAATGGTTTTTTTTGGGGGGTTTCTTCAAATTCAAGACAAAGTTATATGTTTTTGGTAACACTTTAGTATAGGGAAAATATTTTAAGTAACACAGACTTAATTTAGAGTTATTTGGACAATAGGAGAACATATTCTAACTAATAATTCTAACCAAACTGCTCGAATACAGCCGTCTAATATCTCCATTGGTCATTTTTACCCTCATTATTGCTACATTACAGTTAATGCACGCTTGTGAAAGCGGTTAGAAGTCAAGTTAGTTGTCTGTCTGAGAGATATTTTCCTTTTTTGTGATACGTATGAGAAGTCTTTATTATTCACTTCCCGTGTTACAACAGGAAGTGTTCGACATAAGTAGAAAAAAAATGTGATACAACAGGAAGTGTTAGACATAAGTGGAACAAACTGTGTTACAACAGGAAGTGTTAGACATAAGTGGAACAAACTGTGTTACAACAGGAAGTGTTAGACATAAGTGGAACAAACTGTGTTACAACAGGAAGTGTTAGACATAAGTGGAACACACTGTTACAACAGGAAGTGTTAGACATAAGTGGAACAAACTGTGTTACAACAGGAAGTTTTAGACATAAGTAGAAACAACTGTTATAACAGGAAGTGTAGGACATAAGTGGAGAAAAAATGTTACAAAAGGAAGTGTTAGACATATGTGGAACACACTGTTACAACAGGAAGTGTTAGACATAAGTGGAACAAACTGTGTTACAACAGGAAGTGTTAGACATAAGTGGAACACACTGTTACAACAGGAAGTGTTAGACATAAGTGGAACATACTGTGTTACAACAGGAAGTGTTAGACATAAGTAGAAACAACTGTTATAACAGGAAGTGTAGGACATAAGTGGAAAAAAAAATGTTACAAAAGGAAGTGTTAGACATAAGTGGAACACACTGTTACAAAAGGAAGTGTTAGACATAAGTGGAACACACTGTTACAACAGGAAGTGTTAGACATAAGTAGAACAAATTGTGTTACAACAGGAAGTGTTAGACATAAGTAGAAACAACTGTTATAACAGGAAGTGTAGGACATAAGTGGAAAAAAAATGTTACAAAAGGAAGTGTTAGACATAAGTGGAACACACTGTTACAACAGGAAGTGTTAGACATAAGTGGAACATACTGTGTTACAACAGGAAGTGTTAGACATAAGTAGAAACAACTGTTATAACAGGAAGTGTAGGACAAGTGGAAAAAAAATGTTACAAAAGGAAGTGTTAGACATAAGTGGAACACACTGTTACAACAGGAAGTGTTAGACATAAGTGGAACAAACTGTGTTACAACAGGAAGTTTTAGACATAAGTAGAAACAACTGTTATAACAGGAAGTGTAGGACATAAGTGGAGAAAAAATGTTACAAAAGGAAGTGTTAGACATAAGTGGAACACACTGTTACAACAGGAAGTGTTAGACATAAGTGGAACACACTGTTACAACAGGAAGTGTTAGACATAAGTGGAACATACTGTGTTACAACAGGAAGTGTTAGACATAAGTAGAAACAACTGTTATAACAGGAAGTGTAGGACAAGTGGAAAAAAAATGTTACAAAAGGAAGTGTTAGACATAAGTGGAACACACTGTTACAACAGGAAGTGTTAGACATAAGTGGAACAAACTGTGTTACAACAGGAAGTTTTAGACATAAGTAGAAACAACTGTTATAACAGGAAGTGTAGGACATAAGTGGAGAAAAAATGTTACAAAAGGAAGTGTTAGACATAAGTGGAACACACTGTTACAACAGGAAGTGTTAGACATAAGTGGAACAAACTGTGTTACAACAGGAAGTGTTAGACATAAGTGGAACACACTGTTACAACAGGAAGTGTTAGACATAAGTGGAACAAACTGTGTTACAACAGGAAGTGTTAGACATAAGTAGAAAAAACTGTTATAACAGGAAGTGTAGGACATAAGTGGAAAAAAAAATGTTACAAAAGTGTTAGACATAAGTAGAAACAACTGTTAAAACAGGGGACGGCGTGGCACAGTGGCAGAGTGGCCGTGCGCAACCCGAGGGTCCCTGGTTCAATCCCCACCTAGTACCAACCTCGTCACGTCCGTTGTGTCCTGAGCAAGACACTTCACCCTTGCTCCTGATGGTTGCTGGTTAGCGCCTTGCATGGCAGCTCCCTCCATCAGTGTGTGAATGTGGAAGTAGTGTCAAAGCGCTTTGAGTACCTTGAAGGTAGAAAAGCGCTATACAAGTACAACCCATTTATTTATTTAATAAAGACTTAATTTAGAGTTATTTGGTTAGGGTTAAGGTCAGGGTTAGGGTTATAATAAGGCCATGCCGAATAAGGCATTAAAAAGACCTTAATAATGACTAGCTAAGAGACAATATGTTACTAATTTTGCATGTGATTAAGCAACTAATCAATGGTGAATATGTTCCCCATACTAAAGTGTTACCATGTTTTTTTACTGGAGCACAAAATGAACATCACTTTGTTCAAAGAACAAAACCAACACAGTGGATGAACTCACAACAAATGACACACCTGCAAATCATTTAGCTGTTACTGTATCCGTAATATGCCGATAGGGAGAAGTTTGTGTTTACACGATGAGTCGAGTGTGTTTTGATCTCCGCCGAACCCCTGAGGCCGACTCACCGAACCCCTAGGGTTCAATCGAACCCATGTTAAGAACCACTGATATAAATTACAAGGGTCAAAATTAAAGTCTGTAGCCTTAAATATACAATATATTGCCAAAGGCATTTGGCTTCATATCCAGAATCAGGTGTCCTAATAACTTGGCCCGGTGTATAAAAATCAAGCACTTAGGTATGGAGGCTGTTTCTACAAACATTTGTGAAAGAATGGGCCGCTCTCAGAATCTCAGTGATTTCCAGCATGGAAATGTCATATGATGCCAGCTGTGCAACAAATCCAGTCGTGAAATTTCCTAAATATTCCAAAGTCAAAAGTCGGCTTTATTATAAGAAAATGGAAGAGTTTGGGAACAACAGCAACTCAGCCCCCAAGTGGTAGGCCAGGTAAACTGACAGAAAGGGGTCAGCGGATTCTGATGCGCATAGTGCAAAGACTTTCTGCAGTCAGTTGCTACAGAGCTCTAAACTTCATGCGACCTTCTAATTAGTTGACGTACAGTACGCAGGGACCTTCATAGAATGGGGTTTCCATGGCCGATCAGCTGAATCTAAGCCATACATCAAGTCCAATGCGAAGCGTCGGATGCAGTGGTGTAAAGCGTAAATTAAATGATGGTATTGTGAGAGGTATTCTTTAAAGTCGGACTCATTAGGACAGTACTGAAGGCCTGTGTGTGAAATGCACGGCCCGCCACTGGCAAAATATGTTCTACACCAAAAATAACTCAATATTCCCTGCTGCTGTTTCCATACTTCAGTTATTGTGTAGAAGTTAGGGGTGGGCAAATTAATGCGTTAATTACGCGTTAACTCATCAATCTATTAACGCCGACAATTATTTTATCGCACATTTATGCATGTTGTTTACATGCTTTTATTTTGTTAACGCCTTTTCTTAACAAGATGGCGTCGCCCGGCGTGGAGGGGCTCTTGGTAAAGATGGAACATTTGGCAAAAATACCGGGCAATTCTGCAAATTTCATGGCTGGCTTACAGCGTGGTCACTCCGGGATCACTTACGACCGCCAGACAATTCTGAATGTGGATAGATCGGGCCGTTTTGGACTGAATGAGGCGTGCTTGCTAGACCGGCTAGCTAGCATGGGAATACTTTGCCGGCTACATCCAGCGGCCTGTGAAGCAGCGGAGTATATGTGTTGTCTGTCTATTTATGAATAATGCAGACCAGGAGTGTTGGCTGAGTTCTTAACGTTTGCTTTCAGAGCGTGCATATCACAACATACAAGATGCCGTCATGGCGACACAACCTATACCAGGCTACCGCGCATGCTGGGTAGGGTAGTTCTTTTTTTTCCCTGGCTCATAACATCACAATATAGTGGGGTGTTGCCCACATCTGAGGTCCTCTCCAAGGTTTCTCATAGTCAGCATTGTCACTGGCATCCCACTGGATGTGAATTCTCCCTGCCCACTGGGTGTGAGTTTTCCTTGCCCTTTTGTGGGTTCTTCCGAGGATGTTGTAGTCGTAATGATTTGTGCAGTCCTTTGAGACATTTGTGATTTGGGGCTATATAAATAAACATTGATTGATGATTGATTGATTGAAGATGTGATTTACGGAAGTCAAGTCCGACATTTGATGAACTGAATGAGGTGCCAGACTTCCGATACGTGTGCCAAGAGAGTAGCCTGGCCTCATGTTCCTTGTCATCTTTGACATTAAAGCTGAACTTCAATATTTCACCCACCAGTGTCTAGCAGCCAGGAAATGGCACAAGAGTGCACGCATACTGAAAGCCGGAAATGAAACTCGGTTCCACCTCCTGGTGGGTTAGTCGAGGTGACATTGAAGGAAACGACTACTCACGACAGTAAATGAAATGCAAATTAGTGATAGCAGCGTAACTAACAGTGAGTTGCTTGATCATCACTAATTTGTGTATTTTGTACAACAACAAAAAAACTATGGAAGATTTTGAAAATACTTGCTTGAGACAAGTCCTCTACCAAGACCAAGATATGCTAACTTGGCCACAATTAAATAGAACAAAGCTGAAAATCTTCAAGCCAGCATGGAGCCACACCTTTATCCAGATCTGCATTAAATGCATGCTTCTTTAAGAGCCTATGCAAATAAATTATTGATTATAATGATAGTAGGTAGGGGGAATTTTAAATTTCTAGTTTGGTGCAATGTCTTAAATCTGGTACAATTACATATTTCATGATTTTCCATGTATACAAAACCATTACATACTTGAAATCCAATATTGTAGAACAACGCAGAAACGAATGAGTATAACAATAGCAGGGGTTAAAATATGGAACTGTTTAAAGGATGAAATAAAACACAGCACCAACATAAACCAGTTTAAGAAGCTTTTTAAATCATTTATCATTAGTAAATATAAGAAAGAAGAGCAAACGTTTTAGAAAGACAATAATATATAATATGTATATAAATACAATTTATGATTACATAATTATACATATGTTATATTAAAATGTATATATTACCACTTTATATGGAATTTAAATAAATTGTGTATATATAATATATATAAGTGTACAAATGTATATGTTTGATTCAAATGTTAAACTGTGTATATGAGACGTGTGCTACATATATGCTGCTTATATATTGTTTTAAAAAAATATATAAGTGAAGCATGTTTTAGATTTTATATATTTTGAACCTTGCTCTTGTTGTGATGGGGTAGGTTTATATAAGCGTTGCTTCAACCTACATCCTTTCGGCTCAATCATTGCTCAAATGAGTGTTTTTTCTTTATTTGTTGTTCTTTATTTTATGTGAAGATTGCCAAAATAAATAAATAAATAAAACAAGATGCGGTTGGTGTAGACCACCTCCCACTTAATGTAAGCTGTTTGTTTGGACAATTGATTGGGTGCAATTTCAAACAGATGTAACTTCTGGTTTAAGGGTGTGGAACTTACCGGCAACTAAACAGGAAGTGTCGGGTGGTGCAGCCCTTCAAATAAATAGCTGTCTTACCTCAATTTGAGATTCTCCATGAACTGCTCCATGGTCACCTCATCCAGGAGCACAAAGTCCGACTTCCCAAACTCAAGGCCCTCCATGTCTGCCATCCTTTGGTCTGGATCCAAGACAGACAAGACTTAAAGGGAACAGAAAGTGACTGAAAAAAAAAAAAAAAAAAAAAAGAGAAGTATGACTGACTTCAGAGGCCAGGCCGAGTAGATAGTGAGTGACGGAGGCGTGGCAAGCGCTTTGGTGGATTCTCACTCGGGCTTTGCTCATGCGGTTGTGGTCTGCAAGTAGCAGCGTGTCATCCTGTCAGTCAGCGTGTGCGGGAAAGCGGATGGCTACAGGGGGAAGAACACTTTCTGCATCTTCACTTCCTGACATGTGCTTAAGTGCCTTTCTCTCAGAGACCGAATGTATATTATATGGTCGGTTTTAAATGTTGGTGTTGGAGAAACAGCTTCTGGAGGACCTGTCAAACTTTGCAAGGAACATCTTGAGTGTACAGTAACTTCCTCACAACTGTAACAAAGCAAGCATGTATAGATATTTATTTTCATTTACTTACCTCCAAGTTGATCCTATATGTAGTGAAACAGAATTAAGGGATGCAGTATCAAGAACAAAGAAACACCAATTCAATGTAATAACAAAAACATTTATTTCTTACTCACAAGCAAACATTGGATGATTCTGATATTCAAACATCTTGTCTCTCGTCACATCGTGCTTCAAACTTTGCAGTTTTACTGCATCACAAATTTTGGTCATTTTGCCCCAAAATAAGCATTTTCAAGCATAAAAACAGCCAAATGCACTAAAGAACCAGGACAGTATATGTATTTTATATTACCGTATTTTTCGGATTTTAAGTGGCTCTGGAGTATACGTCGCATTGACCGAAAATACATAATGAAGAAGGAAAAAACATATAAGTCGCACTGGAGTATAAATCGCAATTTTTGGGGAAAATGTATTTGATAAAATCCAACACCAAGAATAGACATTTGAAAGGCAATTTAAAATAAATAAAGTGTACGTTATATGAGGCATAAATAAGCAACTGCTATGTTAACCTAACATACTATGGTAAAAGTCATTCAAATATAACATATAGAACATGCTATACCTTTACCAAACTATCTCTCACTCCTAATCCATAAATCCCATGAAATCTTCTTCCTTGATGTCGCTTCTAAACAACTCTGCCAACTCCAAAAGTATGCACCGCTTCCTCTTGTCGTTTCCTGCTGCATATTTCACTACATCCAGCTTGTAATCTGCAGTACAAGATTTTCTTTTCGGTCCAATTTTTGTTCCACCCTTCTCATTTTTTATAAGTTACCGCCAACGATGAAATGATCCATTCTACCGCCCGTATTGGACCCCCATCAGTTTGCCTACCAAGCCAACAGGTCTACGGAAGACGCCATCGCTACAGCTCTCCACTCCGCCATGTCCCACATGGCTGCTCTTTGTAGACTTCAGCTCTGCATTTAATACCATTTTACCTGACAGACTGGTGACCAAGCTAGCAGACCTCGGAATATCCAACCGCACCTGTCCCTGGATTAAAGACTTACTGACCGACTGCCATCACCCACACCTCCAGAGCCCTCAGCCTTAGCACCAGCTCACCTCAGAGCTGCGTGCTGAGCCCCCTGCTCTTCTCACTCAACACCCACGACTTCACAGCCACCCACCCCGGCAATCACATCATAAAGTTTGCCGATGACACAACGGTGGTGGGCTGCATCTCTGGGGTCGACGAGACGGCATACCGGGACGAGGTGGAGCAGCTGGCAGTGTCGAGCAGGATGAACAACCTGAAGCTAAACCAACTCAAGACCCAGGAAGTGATCTTGGATAGCAGGAGGAGAAAAACTACCATACAGCCCCTGTACATCGATGGGGGTTGTGTGGAAAGAGTCTCATCCCTACGCTTCCTGGGAGTTCACCTGGAGGAGGACCTGTCCTTGAGGACCAACACCACGGCCACGCTCCACTTCTTGGGAGTACTTAGGAATCACCACCTGAGACAGGATCTATTGGTGTCCTCCCGCTGTTCTGTGGAGAGCATCCTCACATACTGCATCTGCGTATGGTTCTGCAGCTGCACAGCAGCAGAGAGGAAAGCTCTCCAGAGGCTCGTCAACTCGGCCGAAAAAATCATCAGGTGCCCCCTCCCCTCCCTGGAAGAACTGTACAACTCCCGCTGCCTGAAGGTAGCCAACATACTGAAGGACCCATCCCACCCCGGCAACGGCCACTTTGAACTGCTGCCTTCCGGCAGACGTTTCAGAACCATGCGAACCCGCACAAATAGACTCAAGAACAGTTTCTACCCCCGGGCCATAACTGCACTAAACGCAGCTGGAATGTAAAAAATAAAATAAAATAAAAACTCCCTCATGTGCAACATGAGGAAGCCACCAGTCAATCACGATCCGAGACTGTGCAATTAGTGGTTACATGCCAACTGGACAATTTTTACCATATTTAATCCACAATAAAAAGCCTGCACAGCATAAGAGGTAGGAAATACTGACTCCCACCCCCTCAGCACACTGGGAATCAGAATTACTCCTCTCTACTCAGTTTTACAAGTCACTTTATACTTTATATTGTCTTGTTTGTTACATTGCTTGTTAGAGTGGGCTTAGGCCATTTTGTATATTGCATATTGTGTTTCTGTATACTGTGTGGTTTCTTCTTTTTATAAATGCAAAGCACCTCAGGGAAGCAACCTAAATTTCGTTGGACCTGTACCTGTACATGCACAATGACAAAGATCATTCATTCATTCAATAGCTAAGGCAGTAGCATATAACAGTTGGCATTCCATGACCCACAATGCACTTCTGCCATGACCTTACCCCGCCAAAATCTTATTGGTTGACGTGTAAGTGATGATTGCCGACATATTCTTTGTCTCTTCCGCGAATGAGATAAATAATATTTGATATTTTACGGTAATAGGCTAATAATTTGACACATAAGTCGCTCAGGAGTATGAAAAAAACTGCGACTTACAGTCCGAAAAATACGGTATGTTTACTGTTGGGATTAAACAAGTCCAATGGTGACCATGTGGGTGCTGGGGCTCTCATGTTAAAAACTGTATTGAGAAGATCATAAACAATTTGTTTATGCTCTGGCTATGGAAATATGTGATCTGTAATACAGAATATATATCTTCACGGAAAATAACTTACCACAAGCGGGCCCGGAATCAATTAATAGCAAACGACTGGACATGAATTTAACTGCCTACCTAAAAGTAAAGAGTCTTGCTATGTAGATTCCTTCTGTGGCTTAAGTTCATCCACAATTGGTCTCAAAGGCACCTTTGACATCCAGCCTACTTCAAGGAGGATCATGCAGTGAACACTTGTCCAGCCAGTCGAACAACCCTTTAAAAAAGAAAATCAAGAAAATGCTTTGTTATAATTTCTCTATATTTTACAAAAATTACTTATCAAATCAATACACAAACATTTGGAGAGAGTATTTGGAGTATTGTTCAATATTATTAAATATGACTAAATGCAAGCAATGAATGTATTTTTAACTGATCTACCTGCCACTAGAGGGCACCATACTACAAATAAAAACACTCACTTGACTGAGAAGAAATGCATTTGTTACTATAGTTCAGGGGTCGGGAACCTTTTTGGCTGAGAGAGCCAAAAAGCCAAATATTTAAAAATACATTTCCGTAAGAGCCATATAATATTTTTTTTAACACTGAACACAACTAAACACGTGCATTTTTAAGTAAGACCAACATTTCTAGAATACAATAGGTCTCTTATTCTTTGTAATAACATTGTTATTCTGAAGCTAACTGTGGAGGGGGCGTGGTCTGCGGGCCTGCAGCGACAGGTGTGTAGACGGCCCACCTGGGCCTTGTTATCTAATCACCTGTCGCTCTGTTATAAGCAGCAGCCAGGAGGAGAGACTGGGTTGGGGCTGGAAATACTATTGCTGGAAAGCAACTAAGAGACTTATTGAAAAATAAAACAATATTGTAACCCTGAAACAGGCTCTCATGTCGGTGCTTGGTGGTCTGAAGAACCCCCAGGAGGGCAAGCCCCACACTAACCAATAATAAATAAATAACTTCTTACCAATAAAGCAACTTTTTGAACAGATGCGATAGAAAACGGATGGATGGATTAAAAATGCATGAGAATGTTTTATATTTTGAACATTATTTTTAACACTGTGATTACAAGTGGAATTATTAATTACTTATCGTGTTAAGCATCGTCAGCTCAGATTTATCAGAGCCGGATGCAGTCATCAAAAGTGCCACATCTGGCTCTAGAGCCATAGGTTCCCTACCCCTGCGATAGTTCCTCTTCCATCCTTCAGAAGGAAGATGGAAAACAATGATCAATATTTTACCATTTATCCTATAACCCTGCTATTAAAAAGGGACCGTGCAGGGCCTCCATCAACCTCGTCTCTCTAGCAGACACTTAAGGAAAGAACATTCAGAGAAGATGCATGCACTTGAGGCACTTAGCCAGTGATGCAAAAAGTCAGACATTTCTGACGTCACACATAACGTGTAATTCCAGGTCATTACACTAGGATTTCCCAATCAAATATGTGCTTATTCTACTGTCATTTTTTAAGAAACTTCATTTATTAATATTAATCAGGAAATGATGTTATGTTAAATACTAGTAAAAAATATATTATACAAAGTTACAGGAATGTACACATGATCCCATGCTTACATCTCATTGTGCAACATGTGAATGTTTTAAAGCAGGGGGGCTCACACTTTTTGTGCAGGCGAGCTACTTTTCAATTGACCAAGTCGAGGAGATCTACCTCATTCCTATTTATATTTATTTATTTATGAAAGAGACATTTTTGTTAACAAGTTAATGGTGTTTAATGATAATACAAGCATGTTTAACACACATACATTCCTTTCTTTCATGAAGACAAGAATATAAGTTGGTGTATTACCTGATTCTGATGACTTGCATTGATTGGAATCAGACAGTGGTGCTGATAACGTCCGCATTTTCAAATGAAGGAAAAAAAAAGTCCTCTTTTCTGTCCAATACCACATGAAAGTGGTTGGATTTGGCATCTCATTTGTCCAACTTGCATACTTGTTTTTAAACACTTTGTTATGAGAGTAGCATATGTGTGTGGCCCTTTAATGTCTGGCAGCAGGTGAGTGACGTCAGTGACTGTGCGGGTGGGCAAGCAAGTGAGAAAGCGGTCGCTGAGGGCGGGGGAGAAATACATTGGCATCAAACTCCGTAGCTTGCTAGCTTGTGCACGCTAGCTTTCTGAGACTCTTATTTTGTTAGCACAGGCAGGATGAAACAGGTCTTTTAGGGTGAAGACAGGAACTGTGCAGTCGGTCTTTAGAATTTTGACAGTAGGTATGGAGTCTCTAGAAATAAAATGTGTTTCTCTGCGTCCGCCCTGTTAGTGATTTTTTTCTTAAATATGAGCTCGCAGCAGCCAGCGTCATCTCACAAGATCCTCGGGTGCCGAGAATGTCAAACAACTGACGAAAGTGAAGTCTTGGTATGATTGATGATTGCTCATTTTTATGTCTATTTTTTAATGCCTGGCTTGAGATCGACTGACACACCCTCCGAGATCGACGTAATGCCCACCCCTGTTTTAAAAGGAATGAAATGCGATATCTGAAAGGGGTACACATTGTTGTTAACCCTTCCTTCAGCACCTGAAGTGAGGACAAACTCAACCAAAACATGGCGCCAAGGACAATAACCCACCTTTCCGTTTGTGTTATGTTCTGCGCATGTCAAAGTATTCTGATTTACTGTGTGCTGCATGAAAATGTACGCCATACACAGATAGGTTTTTTCTAGGGTCCATGTAAAAAGTAACATTGTAATTCGAATGATGATCAGATTAAATAAAATGTTGTCCATGTGCACGTGGCTCGTGTTGTACTACTGAAACTAACCTGAATTCTCTACTTTGTCCAAGTTCTACAGGAGTCCCACAGGTCAGTTGGAAGGCAGGACACATCTTTGCTTCACTTCGTCATTCCTGTAACATATTTTGTCACGTCAACAGTCTTTAGCTAAGCATGGAAATAAATGAATGGGTTAGTAATGGCGACCTTGTAGGAGGTGTACCTATAACCCTGCTAAGTAGAATCACAAGCAGGGCCTCAAACAGCCTCACATTTTTCTAGCAGACACTTCAAGAAAGTGCAAAGCCAGTGTGGGCTCAGTCTTGTTGGAAGGTCTGCAGCCATCAGTCATATTCTTAACACCACAAAAGCGACCTAAAGGCGAGCTCACAATAAGCCTTTCAGGGCAGTTTCCCATCACTCCCTGGTCCCTGTTAGCCTGCACTTTACAGCATTGGTGCTACTTAAAGGGGAACATTACCAGCAGACCTATGTAAGCGTCAATATATACCTTGATGGTGCAGAAAAAAGAACATCTATTTTTTTAACCGATTTCCGAACTCTAAATCGGTGAATTTTGGCAAATTAAACGCCTTTCTGTTAATCGCGCTGGAAGCAATGACGTCAGAATGTGACGTCGCCGAGGTAACACACCCACCATTTTCATTTTCAACACATTACAAACACCGGGTCTCAGCTCTGTTATTTTCCGTTTTTTTGACTATTTTTTGGAACCTTGGAGACATCATGCCTCGACGGTGTGTTGTCGGAGGGTGTAACAACACTAACAGGGAGGGATTCAAGTTGCACCACTGGCCCGAAGATGCCAAAGTGTCTGCCGCCAGACCCCCATTGAATGTGCTGGAGTGTCTCCACATTTGACCGGCGATGCTAAGGCAGACATGGCACAGAGATGTATGGATAACCTGCAGATGCATTTGCAACGATAGTCAACGAAATCACAAAGGTGAGTTTTGTTGATGTTGACTGCCAGCTAATCGATGCTAACATGCTACGCTAATCGATGCTAACATGCTATTTACCGGCGGTGCTAAAGCAGACATGGCACAGAGATGTATGGATAACCTGCAGATGCATTTGTAACTATATTACGTTTCCTTCCACCCACATTTAATGCGAAAAAAACACTTACCAATCCAGTGTCACAAGATGTGAAAGTCCTGATCGTTTGGTATGCGCATTTTACCGGCGATGCTAACGCAGCTATTTCGGCCATGCTATGGCTATGAATTGCGTCAGTAGCTATTCGCTCAATAGCTTCAGTTTCTTCTTCTATATTTTCATACTCCAACCATCTGTTTCAATACATGCGTAATCTGTTGAATCGCTTAAGTCGCTGAAATCCGGGTTTGAATCCGAGCTAATGTCACTATATCTTGCTGTGGTATTCCCATTGTTTGTTTACAATGGCAGCACTGTGTGACGTCACAGGGAAATGGCCAGTGTCTTCGCAGAGAGCCGAAAATAAGGCACTTTAAAGCTTTATTTAGGGATATTCCGAGACCGGTAAAATTTTGAAAAAAAATTCAAAAAATACAACAAGCCACTGGGAACTGATTTTTGTTGTTTTTAACCCTTTTGAAATTGTGATAATGTTCCCCTTTAACACTTACCTTGTCCCATCACTCCTATTCTGATGTGTTACTGCCATTTCACAGACTTGGGGGATTATTTCCAGTATAATTTTTGAGTTATTTAGATATTTTGTGCAAGGTGGCAGCGGTCATTTGTTACTTTTTAAAAGAGCAGTTCCGAATGCTTGTTTTCACCTCAAAATGAACGCTCTAGTTTGATTTGATTTTTATTAAGGATCCCCATTAGCTGGTTGCCACAACAACCCACTAGTCTTCCTGTGATCCATAAGCTCAATACAAATTACAAGTAAAAGCATATAACTACACAAAAGAAAAAAAGAAAAGCATAAATAAGAAAACAAGCAAACAATTTAAAGTCACAGAATAATAATTACCACATAAATATAACAAAAAAACACAAAACCAAACAAAATCATCAACAAGCAAACTAATTCAAAGACTCAGATAAAATATTACTTTCCTTTCAAAAACCTGTTTACTTTCAATGCCGGTGAGAATTTGCGGCACATTATTTAAGAGCGATACAGATCTATGAATAAAAGATTTCCGCAAAGCATTCTTTCTGGGACGAGGGAGTACAAAATGCTCCTCACTAGACGCTCTGTTATGTATAGTGCTACTGTGAACTATTTGGGCCATAAAATAAAGTTGTCAGCTTACAATCATCACATTAATTGTCAGATTGCAAATGGCGCTCTAGCTCTCAGCTAACTATTAGCACAATACTGTTATTTGATTATCTTTAATATTGCACAATGAGATATCTAAAAGCTAGACCAATCTAATGTAAAATACAACCATATTTTCATACAAAACACATGGGGGGTCCCTGCTCCTTTCCTCCATCAGTTTGGGGTCCTTGGCCTGGAAAATGTTGAAAACCCCTGCTCTAACAATTATCATGGCAGAACAAAATCTATTTAAATATAAAGAAATCTAACTAAGAATCAACAGAAGAAAGTTAATTTGTAGTTCTAATCATACTCAGCATTTGTTATTATGACAGTAAGTTATGCAAATAAGCGATGACACCATCCAGCGACCCTAAGGACAGCTGATTCCTATTTTTCTCACTGAGGAGTTGGCAACACTGCTTCTAATTATGCCAAAAGAGGAGAAGTGTGCTAAACTTGAGCAGTGTAAATCTTACTAACATGACAAGGTAGATACTACACAACAACCAACCAAACAAAAGCCTTATAATCTGGTGTGCCTAACGTACGGCATATTTCTGGTTGTGCTTACTGACCTCGAAGCAATTATTTGGTACATGTTGTAATGGCAAGTGTGACCAGTAGATGGCAGTCATACATAAGAGATGCGTGTAGATTGCAATGTGATGGCAGTAAACACCAACACTTTAAATGTTCCATTGAGAATATACAACATTACACACGGCGCTCAAAAATCTGTCAAAATGTTTTTAGTACAACTTCGGTAAGCTATGAAGCCGCGCCGCTTGATGGATTGTCGGCGCATTAAACATAGGAGGGTTATTATAGTGCGTGTACAAAGACCGCAAAATGGCACCTATTGGACACTTTGCCTGGCGTTTTGTTTCGCAAGATTATGCAAAACCATCTCTATAACAATCCGCAAAGAGGGCTCTTTAAGTTGATGATTGCTTCTGTGTAGAAATCTTTATTTATAATTGAATCACTTGTTTATTTTTCAACAAGTTTTTAGTTATTTTTATATCTTTTTTTCCCAAATAGTTCAAGAAAGACCACAACAAATGAGCAATATTTTGCACTGTTATACAATTTAAAAAATCAGAAACTGATTACATAGTGCTGTATTTTACTTCTTTATCTCTTTTTTTTTTCGACCAAAAATGTTTTGCTCTGATTAGGGGGTACTTAAATTAAAAACATGTTCACAGGGGTACATCACTGAAAAAAGGATAAGAACCACTGATGTAGAACACAAAGAAGTATTTTACATTTAGAAAAAAAATCATAATATGACTCCTTTAATGCGCCTTTTGCACGAAAAAAGACCTGAATAGACCCGCTCATCGGCAGCGAGCCTTATAATCTGGTGCGCTCTATGGAAAATACAGTAATTTAGTGCATGGAAACTGTTGCGTTTGGACCAGATGTTCCTCAGAGGGAATTTAAGTTGCTGGTCTCCCCCAAGTTCTTTTGATGACACATAAGCTGATTTTAAACGAATCCCAGACAGAATAAGTATTTTGACATTTTATTCCAAAGCTTTGGAGAGACCAATCTATGAACAACATATTCAAATCGCATCGACCAAGTTGATCTGAAAACTCTACGGAAGTCTTGCCTTTTTCACTACGCCACTAGTCACCCCCCCCCCTACAGAGCAAATATACTTATCTATTGTCATCCTCAGCTTGAGACAGAAAGAGATAGGAAGAAGGAGTATCGCTGTTCCTGCATTCCAAGCTCAAGGTCATCTACAGTGTACCATCGGTCATGAGATAGGGTAAAGATAAACAGAGTACAAGATGGAACACTAGCTATTTCAAATATGACTATGGAACAAAATAAATAACTTTTAAATATGAATATATGTAGATATCTATCTCTGTCAAAACGTACTGAATGTCTTTGGATAACACTAACCTGACTTCTCCATTTTGTCCAAGTCTCATGGGTCAGTCAGTCAGGAGGCCTGCAAACATCGGGACTTTGCTTCATTTTGTCAGTCCTATAAAGTATTGATAAGTTGGGTCAAGTGATTTGATTGTACACAACATTTATTTAGTGAGTGAAAACCAAGTACAGTATGAAGGGTTTTGTAGGAGGTTTACCTATAACCCTGCTAAGTATATTCAAAAGCAGGGCCTCAAACAGCCTCACATCTCTCTAGCAGACACTTAGGGAAAGAGCAAAGCCAGTGCAGGCCAAGTCTTGTTGGAAGGTCTGCAGCCATTATTGTTATACAGCATTATTAAAGGCCTACTGAAATGAGATGTTCTTATTTAAACGGGGATAGCAGGTCCATCCTATGTGTCATACTTGATCATTTTGCGATATTGCAATATTTTTGCTTAAAGGATTTCATAGAGAACATAGACGATTAAGTTCGCAACTTTTGGTCGCTAATAAAAAAGCCTTGCCTTTACCGGAAGTAGCAGACGATGTGCGCGTGATGTCACGGGTTGTGGAGCTCCTCACATCTGAACATTGTTTATAATCATGGCCACCAACAGCAAGAGCGACTAGTACCGAGAAAGTTACAAATTCCCCATTAATTTGAGCGAGGATGAAAGATTTGTGGATGAGGAAAGTTAGAGTGAAGCACTAGGGGGGAGAAAAAAAAGACGAGGGCAGTGAGAGCGATTCAGATGTTATTAGACACATTTACTAGGATAATTCTGGAAAATCCCTTATCTGATTATTGTGTTACTAGTGTTTGAGTAAGATTATGAAGTCATACCTGAAAGTCGGAGGGGTGTGTTGACCGCCAGTGTCTCTGATGGAAGCCATGCAGGAGCCAAGAAAGTCACAGCTGCCTTTTTGACAGATTCTGCAGGAAGAACGATGCAAGCCCCGCTCATATCTCCGGTAAGAGCAGACTTATTACCACAGTTTTCTCACCTAAACCTGCCGGTTGACATGTGGTCGGGAAACATGTTCGCTTGACCGCTCTTTTCCGTATTAAAGCTTCACAACAAACAAAGAAGCACCGGCTGTGTTTTAGTTGCTAAAGGTGGATTGCAGATGCCTTTAGGAACCGAAACATAGCCGATGTTTCTTTGTTTGTTGTGAAGGTTTAACACAGAGCGGTCAACCAAACATTTTTCTATACGTCAACCAGCAAGATTTTCGATAGGAAAATTGTGATATTAAGTTGGCTCTTACCGGAGACTTGAGTGGATTATGTGACCTCCTCCTGTAGCTGTCTAAAAGGCAGCTGTGATCTTGGCTCCTCCATCGGCTTCTCTGAGAGACACTGGCGTTCATCGCAGCCCTCAGACTTTCAGGTATGACTTAATAATCTCACTTGAACACTATTAACACAATAAGCAGATAAGGCATTTTCCAGAATTATCCTAGTAAATGTGTCTAAAAAAACTCTGAAAAAAGACCTGAATAGACCCGCTCATCGGCAGCAAGCCTTATAATCTGGTGCGCTCTATGGAAAATACAGTAATTTAGTGCATGGAAACTGTTGCGTTTGGACCAGATGTTCCTCAGACGGAATTTAAGTTGCTAGTCTACCCCAAGTTCTTTTGATGACACATAAGCTGATTTTAAACGAATCCCAGACAGAATAGGTATTTTGACACTTTATTCCAAAGCTTTGGAGAGACCAATCTATTAAAACATTCAAATCGCAACGACCAAGTTGGTCTGAAAACTCTACGGAAGTCTTGCCTTTTTCACTATGCCACTAGACACCCCCCCCCCTACAGAGCAAATAAACTTATCTATTGTCTTCCTCAGCTGGAGACAGAAAGAGATAGGAAGAAGGAGTATCGCTGTTCCTGCATTCCAAGCTCAAGGTCATCTACAGTGTACCATCGGTCATGAGATAGGGTAAAGATAAACAGAGTACAAGATGGAACACTAGCTATTTCAAATATGACTATGGAACAAAATAAATAACTTTTAAATATGAATATATGTAGATATATATCTCTGTCAAAACGTACTGAATGTCTTTGGATAACACTAACCTGACTTCTCCATTTTGTCCAAGTCTCATGGGTCAGTCAGTCAGGAGGCCTGCAAACATCGGGACTTTGCTTCATTTTGTCAGTCCTATAAAGTATTGATAAGTTGGGTCAAGTGATTTGATTGTACACAACATTTATTTAGTGAGTGAAAACCAAGTACAGTATGAAGGGTTTTGTAGGAGGTTTACCTATAACCCTGCTAAGTATATTCAAAAGCAGGGCCTCAAACAGCCTCACATCTCTCTAGCAGACACTTAGGGAAAGAGCAAAGCCAGTGCAGGCCAAGTCTTGTTGGAAGGTCTGCAGCCATTATTGTTATACAGCATTATTAAAGGCCTACTGAAATGAGATGTTCTTATTTAAACGGGAATAGCAGGTCCATTCTATGTGTCATACTTGATCATTTTGCGATATTGCAATATTTTTGCTGAAAGGATTTCATAGAGAACATCGACGATAAAGTTTGCAACTTTTGGTCGCTAATAAAAAAGCCTTGCCTGTACCGGAAGTAGCAGACGATGTGCGCGTGACGTCCCGGGTTGTTGGGC
This sequence comes from Nerophis ophidion, assembly GCF_033978795.1. Lineage (NCBI taxonomy): Eukaryota > Metazoa > Chordata > Actinopteri > Syngnathiformes > Syngnathidae > Nerophis > Nerophis ophidion. The sequence goes on from NC_084631.1 coordinate 44,258,136, forward strand.
TCCTCACATCTGAACATTGTTTGTAATCATGCCACCAGCAGCAAGAGCGAATAGTACCCAGAAAGTGACGATTTACCCATTAATTTGAGCGAAGATGAAAGATTTGTGGAGGAGGAAAGTTAGAGTGAAGCGATTCAGTTATTAGACACATTTACTAGGATAATTCTGGAAAATCCCTTATCTGATTATTGTGTTACTAGTGTTTGAGTAAGATTATGAAGTCATACCTGAAAGTCGGAGGGGTGTGTTGACCGCCAGTGTCTCAGATGGAAGCCATGGAGGAGCAAAGAAAGTCGCAGCTGCCTTTTTGACAGCTGCTGCAGGAAGAACGATGCAAGCTCCGCTCATATCTCCGGTAAGAGCAGACTTATTACCACAGTTTTCTCACCTAAACCTGCCGGTTGACATGTGGTCGGGAAACATGTTCGCTTGACCGCTCTTTTCCGTATTAAAGCTTCACAACAAACAAAGAAGCCCCAGCTGTGTTTTAGTTGCTAAAGGTGGATTGCAGCTGCCTTTAGGAACCGAAACACAGCCGATGTTTCTTTGTTTGTTGTGTTTTAACACAGAGCGGTCAAGCGAACATGTTTCTCTACATCAACCAGCAAGATTTTCGATAGGAAAATTGTGATATTAAGTTGGCTCTTACCGGAGACTTGAGTGGATTATGCGACCTCCTCCTGTAGCTGTCTAAAAGGCAGCTGTGATCTTGGCTCCTCCATCGGCTTCTCTGAGAGACACTGGCGTTCACCGCAGCCCTCCGACTTTCAGGTATGACTTAATAATCTCACTTAAACACTATTAACACAATAAGCAGATAAGGGATTTTCCAGAATTATCCTAGTAAATGTGTCTAAAAAAACTCTGAAAAAAGATCTGAATAGACCCGCTCATCGGCAGCGCGCCTTATAATATGGCGCGCTTTATGGAAAATACAGTAATTTAGTGCATGGACACTGTTGCGTTTGCACCAGATTGTCCTCAGAGGGAATTTAAGTTGCTGGTCTACCCCAAGTTCTTTTGATGACACATAAGCTGATTTTAAATGAATCCCAGACAGAATAGGTATTTTGACATTTTATTCCAAAGCTTTGGAGAGATCAATCTATGAACAACATATTCAAATCGCATCGACCAAGTTGATCTGAAAACTCCACGGAAGTCTTGCCTTTTTCACTATGCCACTAGACACCCCCCTCCCCCTCCCTCCTACAGAGCAAATACACTGGCGTTCATCGCAGCCCTCCGACTTTCAAGTATGACTTAATAATCTCACTTAAACACTATTAACACAATAAAAGATAAGGGATCTTCCAGAATTATCCTAGTAAATGTGTCTAATAACATCTGAAACGCTCACACTGCCGCCACCTGGAGCTGCCGCTTTTTTTTTTGTGCTTCACTAACTTTCCTCATCCACCAATCTTTTATCCTCGCTCAAATTAATGGGGAAATTGTTGCTTTCTCGGTCCGAATCGCTCCAGCTGCCGGTGGTCATGATTGTAAACAATGTTCAGATGTGAGGAGCCCTCGCACCGGTGACGTCACGCGCAGATCGTCAGCTACTTCCGGTACAGGCAAGGCTTTTTTATTAGCGACCAAAAGTTGCAAACTTTATCGTTGTTCTATACTAAATCCTTTCAGCAAAAATATTGCAATATCGCGAAATGATGAAGAATGACACATAGAATGGAGCTGCTATCCCCGTTTAAATAAGAACATCTCATTTCAGTAGGCCTTTAAATAGCATGCTTCAATATACCAGGAATTTAGGGTAAAGAGACACGGCTTACCCTCTCATATTAACTTTCGTCGCGCCATACAAATCTGGAACAATAAAAATAGGAAACA
>NC_084631.1:44269986-44272486 GCF_033978795.1 Nerophis ophidion
CGTTTGGGGGGGGGTTTTGTTTCACTGCTGGTCACATGCGGAGAAAAAAGGCAAGATGATACGAACTAGAGCGTGTGGAAAATTTCCACTTTGAGTCACATGACATTAACACAGTGGTTCTCAAACTTTTTTTGTCATCCCCCACTTTGGACAAGGGGGAGTTTTCAAGCCCCATCTGCCCCCATCGCCCAAACAGAACGCTAATGCCAAGATTAACATTTTCAAATTTATTGAATAACATCAAGTTCAATATTAAATTAAATAACTGTGCAGGTGTGGTATAACTTGCATCAAGTTTAATAATCAATCAAATAACTTGCATCAAGTTCAATAATAAATTCATTAAATGTTCCACTTTTTCGTGTTTTGATCAAATTTACCGCGCTCACAACATTTGTTAAAACCTCATTGAGTTCGGGGCTGAGCTGCCTTGACGCGAGTGCTTCCGAGTGAATGACACAATGTGTCCAATTCGCATTTGGCGCATTCCTCTTTATTAGAGCCTGCAGCCCGTTTCTTGACCCTGCCCATGGTCTGTGCGCCATCAGAGCAAAAGCCCACACAGTTTTCCCATTTAAGGTTGTGTTCTTTAAGGAAACTGTCCATTATCTTGACCAGCTCATCAAAACTGGCTCTATTTTTTTTTGTATTTGCAAAACAGCAAATCTTCACACAGTGACAAAGTGGACATAGCACGTATGCGATGAACAGGCAGTCTTTATTGCCGTCAGTAGCTTCGTCCACTGGTAAAGCAAAACGACTTTCTTTTAATTTGTCTACGAGTTGTTCCTCAAGATCACTTGCAATGTCGCATATACGTCTCGCAACTGTGTCGTTTGACAGTGATTTACAGTTTGTATAGAAAATGGGGTTGTAAAAAAAAAATCTAAGAATATAATTAAAAAAAAAAAAAAAAATTAAAGTTAAATTTTCTCCCATTTCTCGCACCCCACCTGTCATGTCTCTATTCCCCACCTGTGGGGCCCGCCCCACACCTTGAGAAACGCTGCATTAAGAGATCCCAAATACAGATCAGCAGGTACCAGAAGGTAAGAAAAGTTGCTTTCGCGTAATATTGTGAAACAAAACAGCAGATAATATGTCTAACCTTACACACACACACCATAATAATACTCCTATGTTGACGCACAGTACAATCCATCAAGCAGTGCGGCTTCATAGCTTACCAAAGTCCTACTAAAACATAAAAATAAAACGTGCAATGTTCTATATTTTCAACGGAACATATAAGATGTTGGTGTTTAAAAATAGAACAAGCACATTCTGAAAAAGCACAAATCATAATGTTGTTTTTTTTATACTTACCTGTTGTGGTTAATAGTATTCTACCTTTATTTGTCCTTATTTATACTTTCTGAATAAATGATGTGATAATGTTCCTCAGTCAACGCATGGGTGTTAACTTTCAATCTATCAATATTAAAGAAATATAAAAATGTAATTACAGAATGTTATTTATGTAGTTTGCTTACATCATGTGTTTTACTTATCGTATTTCCTTGAATTGCCGCCGGGGCGCTGATTAATTTAAAACCTCTTCTCACTCCGGCGCTTACCAAAGGCATGCGGTAAATTTAGGCCTGCGCTTATAAATTTGAGTGTGATATAAGGATACCATCATGAAAAGCACATTAAATAAAATAAAACGTTATTATGGTCTTACCTTTACTTATAAATGAAGTCCATGCGCAGCTCCTTCTGAGCAAAAGCATCCATAACTTGTTTATAGAAGTCTTCCTTATCTTTCTTCAGTTTTAAAAGTCTCTCTGTCACAATGGAGATCTTCCTTTATTACCTCCTGCTTCGATTGAAAGTCCAATTTAGACAACTGTTTTATTTTAGATATGTAATCCTCCATGTTAAAAGTGCAAGCGAGAGGAAAAAATAAACACTCTTGCTGCTTGTTGTCACTTCTTCTGCAGCCGAGTAGTCGCAAGAAGGATCACTAGCGCCCTCTACCACCAGGAAGCGGGAGTCATTTAATGACTCATATTTGACACCCATAGCTACGGTATATTAATAAAACATAGCTGCTTACTGTTCTTTTTAGCATATTCAATAGCTTGGACCTTAAATCCTACTGAATAGCTCTTAATCTTCTTCCCTTTATGCGATTTCAGATGATCCTCCATTTTGAAAATGATGACAGGTGAAGTGTCACTCGTGACGTGACGAGTTTGACCCGGGGGAACTTCTAGGCATGCGCTAATAAAAATAATATTTTGCGAAACGAGTTTGACCCGGCGTTAATCCTGAGCCGGCGATAATGCTAAGCTTGCGCTAATTATTTTGCGAAACGAGTTTGACCCGGCAGTAATTCTAAACAGGCGCATACTATATACCCGGCGGCAATTGAAGGAAATACGGTATGTAGCATAATCTAAAATTATACTAAGAATTGCTCTTGTGTCATCTAGTGGACACATTTAGAACAGCATTTTCTTTCATTTAAAAATTTCCTCTCATTTTTTTATACTAA